>NW_022437180.1:477048-528873 GCF_009761245.1 Sapajus apella
ATAAAGTTTGTCAAACAGGACTAGTTGAGTAAAGACTAGTTGAGTAATTGCCAACAGCAAGGACTATGGTTGGGGGTGAAGTTAGCTATTTGATATTGTTCTGTTCTGTGAGAAATAAAAGTGTCTTTGCTTTAGGATGTTCTGCAATCTTTTCTTCATGCTTATTAGACTAAGTTAAAGCAAGAGTGGTCAGGCATTTGGCCAGGATGTAAGATCTGGGTGAGATCAGTAAGCAATTTAAAGGAACAGCGTCCTTTCAGAACAAGACTGTGTTTTCCAGACTACTGTAAGAACAACTTGAGAGAACTTTCTACCTTTTAGGTATTTGTTGATAGCCTGCCTTTGTTTCTCATGGTATGTCCTTCTCTTTTTATTGCTACATTTCTTTGCCTGGGGGATGTGCTCTAAGATACTGGTTCTGAACAGTTCTGTAAAGGAGTATAAATGACGCTAGGCTCAGATTCAAAGCTGGTTTTTTGAGAGAGGTAACAGGTTGGTTGTTATTAAAGCTGGATGATGAGTACATAGATGTGCATTGTTCTAGTCTTTGTATTTCTGTGATTTTTGAAATTTTTTTTATAATAAAACGTATATTAAAAAAAAGATTCAGTGAGTTAGAAACCCCTTTCTTTTAGGAGCAGCGTTTGGATATTCCTGAGAGAATGGAAGTATATGCTGTAATGAGAAATATCTGGCTCTAAAACGAAAATGGAGATTTCTAACATAATTGTAGTCAATATGTGCAATCAACTAACAGAGATAAACTGCTGTGTGCATGCAGCAGTTCAGAAACCGTTTCTGCGGGGAATCTAAAAACAGACATTTCCAGCCAAATCCAGACATATAATAAATAGCAGTAAGAATACGTCTAAAACACAGAAGAAACATACATTTCCAACTGCTCAGTTGTGTGCACGGTCACCTTAGGGAGTTGCATCTATGTTTAGATTCATAGAATTAGAGACACCTTTCTGCTAGGAGCAGCGTTTGCATATTCCAGAGTGAATCTTAGTATATGATGTAATGAGAAATATCTGGCTGTAAAATATAAACGGAGCTATCTAACAGAATGGTTGTCAAAGTTTGCATTCAACTTACATAGTTAAACTGATGTGTGTATGCAGCAGTTCAGAATCCCTTTCTGTGCAGAATCAAAACCAACATTGGTAGCCAAATTCAGGCATATAAGAAATAGTGATAAGACTGTTTGTACAATACAGGAGAAACGTACCTTTCAAACTGCTCTGCTTTGTGTTCTTGCGCCTTAGGAAGTTGCATCTATGTTTAGATTCAGCGAGTTAGAAAGGCCTTTCTTCTAGGAGCAGCATTTTTATATTAGAGTGAATGGGAGTATATGCTGTAATGAGAAATATCCAGCTCTAAGCCGAAAATGGAGCTATCTAACAGAATGGTTATCAATTTGTGCATTCAACTTACAGAGGTAAATTGATGTGTTCATGCAGCAGCTCATAAACTATTTCTGTACAGAATCTAAAAGCAGACGTTTCCAGCCAAATCCAGGCATATAAAATATAGCAGTAAGACTGCGTCTAAAACACAGAAGAAACCTATCTTTCAAAATGCTCTGCTGTGTGTTCGTTCACCTTAGGGAGTTGCACCTGTGTTTAGATTCAGCGAGTTAGAAACCCTGTTCATTTAGGAGCAGTGTTGGATATTCCAGAGTAAATGGTAGTATAGGCTGTAATGAGAAATATCTGGCTCTAAAACGAAAATGGATATCTAACAGAGGGGTTTACAATGTGTGGATTCAACTTACAGAGTTAAACTGATGTGTGTATGCAGCAGTTCAGAAAGCCTCTCTGTGCAGAATCTACAAACAGACATTTCCAGCCAAATCGAGGCATATAAGGAAAATCAGTAAGACTGCGTCTAAAACACAGAAGGAACGTACCTTTCAAACTGCTGTGCTGTGTGTTCGTTCACCTTAGGGAGTTTCATCTATGTTTAGATTCAGCGAGTTAGAAACCCCTTTATTCTAGTAGCAGCGCTTGGATATTCCAGAAACAATGGGAGTATATGCTGTAAGGAGAAATATCTGGCTGCGCAACTAAAAGGAAGCTATCTAATCAAATGATTGTCAATATGTGTAATCAACTTACAGAGTTAAACTGATGTGTGTATGCAGCAGTTCAGAAAGCCTCTCTGTGCAGAATCTGCAAACAGACATTTCCAGCCAAATCGAGGCATATAAGGAAAAGCAGTAAGACTGCATCTAAAACACAGAAGAAACGTATCTTTCAAACTGCTCTGCTGTGTGTTCATTTACCTTAGGGAGTTGCATCTATGTTTTGATTCAGCTAGTTACAACCTTCTTTCTTCTAGGAGCAGCGTTTGGATATTCCAGAGTGAATGGGAGTATAGGCTGTAATTAGAAATATCTGGCTGTAGAACAAAAACAGAGCTATCTAACAGAGTGGTTGTCAATATGTGCATTCAACTTACAGAGTTAAATTGATGTGTTTATGCAGCAGTTCATAAACTCTTTCTGTACAGAATCTAAAAGAAGATATTTCCAGGCAAATCCAGACATGTAAGATATAGCAGTAAGACTGCATCTAAAACACAGAAGAAACCTATCTTTCAAAATGCTCTGCTGTGTGTTCGTTCACCTTAGGGAGTTGCATCTGTTTTTAGGTTCAGCGAGTTAGAAACCCCCTTCATTTAGGAGCAGTGTTGGATATTCCAGAGTAAATGGGAGTATAGGCTCTAATGAGAAATATCTGGCTCTAAAACAAAAACAGAGCTATCTCACAGAGTGGTTGTCAATATGTGGATTCAACATACAGAGTTAAACTGATGTGTTTATGCAGCAGTTCATAAACGCTTTCTGCGCAGAATCTAAAAACAGACGTTTCCAGCTAAATCAGGGCATTTAAGGTATAGTGGTAAGTCTGCATGCAAAACACAAAAGAAGCGATTATTTCAATCTGGCCTGCTGTGTGTTTGTTCACCTTAGGGAGTTGCATCGATGTTAGATTCAGCGAGTTAGAAACCCTTTCTTCTAGGATAAACGTTTGTATATTCCAGAGTGAATTTGATTATATTTTGTAATGAGAAATATTTGGCTCTATACCGAAAATGGAGCTATCTTACATAATGGTTGTCTATGTGTGCATTCAACTTACAGAGTTAAACTGATGTGTTAATACAACAGTTCATAAACGCTTTCTGTGCAGGCATTTCCAGCCAAATCAAGGCATATAAGATATAGCAGTAAGACTGCGTCCAAAACACAAAAGAAACGAGTCTTTCAAACCACTCTTCTGTGTGTTTGTTCAACTTCAGGAGTTGCATCTATGTTTAGGTTCAGCGAGTTAGAAACCCCTTTCTTTTAGCAGCAGCGTTTGGATATTCCAGAGTGAATGGGAGTATATGCTGTAATGAGAAATATCTGGCTCTAAAATGAAAACGGACCTATCTAACAGAGTGGTTGTCAATGTGTGGATTCAACTTACAGAGTTAAACTGACGTGTAATATAAACGGCTTTCTGTGCAGAATCTAAAAACAGACATTTCCAGTCAAATCAAGTCATATAACATATAGCAGTAAGACTGCGTCCAAAATACAAAAGAAACGAGTCTTTCAAACTGCTCTGCTGTGTGTTTGTTCACCGTAGGAAGTTGCATCTATGTTTAGATTCATAGAATTAGAGACACCTTTCTGCTAGGAGCAGCATTTGGATATTCCTGAGAGAATGAGAGTATATGCTGTAATGAGAAAAATCTGGCAATAAAACGAAAACAAAGCTATCTAACAGAATTGTTCTCAATGTGTGCATTCAACTTACAGAGTTAAACTGATATGTATATGCCACAGTTCAGAAACCCTCTCTGTGCAAAATCCAAAACCAGACATTTCAAGCCAAATCCAGGAATATAAGAAATAGCAGTAAGACTGCATCTAAAACACAGAATAAACAAATCTTTCAAACTACTCTGCTGTGTGTTCATTCACCTTAGGGAGTTGTATCTATGTTTAGATTCAGCGAGTTAGAAACCGCTTCCTCCCAGGAGCAGCACTCGGATATTCCAGAGTGAATGGGAGTATATATTGAAATGAGAAATATTTAGCTGTAAAATGAAAGCAGAGCTCTCGAACAGAATTGTTGTCAATGTGTGCATTCAATTTACAGAGTTAAACTGATGTGTGTATGCAGCAATTCAGAAACCATTTCTGTGCAGAATCTAAATCCGACACTTTAAGCCAAATCCAGGCATACAAGAAATAGCAGTAAAACTACGTCTAAAACACAAAAGAAACCTATCTTTTAAACTGCTCTTCTGTGTGTTAGTTCACTTTAGGGAGTTGCATTTATGTTTAGATTCAGCAAGTTAGAAAAACCTTTCATCCAGGAGGAGCATTTGGATATTCCAGAGTGAATGGGAGTACATGCTGAAGTGAGAAATATCTGGCTTTAAAAGGAAAACGGAGCTATCTAAAAGAATGGTTGTCAATGTGTGCATTCAACTTACAGAGTTAAACTGATGTGTCTGTGCAGCAGTTGAGAAACGCTTTCTGTGCAGAATCTAAAAACAGGCATTTACAGCCACATCCAGGCATATAAGAAATAGCAGTAAGACTGCATCTGAAACAGAGGAGAAACGTATCTTTCAAACTGCTGTGCTGTGTGTTCATTTGCTTTAGGGATTTGCATCTATGTTTAGATTCAGCGAGTTAGAAACACCTTTCTAACTCGTATGGCTATTCCAGAAAGAATGGGAGTATATGCTGTAATGGAAAATATCTGGCTGTACAATGAAAAGAAATCTATCTAACCGGATAGTTGTCAATGTGTGTACTCAACTTACAGAGTTAAACTGAAGTGTGTATGCAGCAGTTCAGAAACCCTTTCTGTGCAGAACCTAAAAACAGACATTTACAGCCAAATCCAAGCATATAAGAAATAGCCGTAAGGCTGCGTCTAAAACAAAGAAAAAACGTATCTTTCAAACTCCTCTGCTATGGATTCGTTCACATAGGGAGTTGCATCTACGTTTAGATTCAGCGAGTTAGAAACACCTTTCTTCTACGAGCAGCGTTTGGATGTTCCAGAGTGAATGGGAATATATGCTGTATTGAGAAATATCTGGCTCTAAAATGAAAACGGAGCTATCTAACAGAATGGTTGTCAATGTGTGCATTCAATCCACAGAGTTAAACTGATGTGTGTATGCTGCAGTTCAGAATCTCTTTCTGTGGAAAATGAAAATATAGTTATTTCCAGTCAAATCCAGACATATAAGTAATAGCAGTAAGACTGCGTCTAAAACACAGAAGAAACCTATCTTTCAAACTGCCCTGCTGTGTGTTCATTCACTTAATGGATTTGCATCTATGTTTAGATTCGATGAGTTAGAAACGCTTTTCTTCTAGAAGCAGTGTTTGTGTATTCTAGAGTGAATGGGAGTATATGCTGTAATGAGAAATATCTGGCAATAAAACGAAAACAAAGATAACTAACAGTATTATTGTCAATGTGCACATTCAACTTACTGAGTTAAACTGATGTGTTTATGCAACAGTTCAGAAACCATCTCTGTGCAAAATCCAAAACCAGACATTTCAAGCCAAATCCAGGAATATAAGAAATAGCAGTAAGACTGCGTGTAAAACACAGAATAAACGAATCTTCCAAACTGCTCTGCTGTGTGTTCGTTCACCTTAGGGAGTTGTATCTATGTTTAGATTCAGCGAGTTAGAAACCTCTTCCTTCTAGGAGCAGCGTTTGGATATTCCAGAGTGAATGGGAGTATATGCTAAAATGAGAAATGTTTAGCTGTATAATGAAAGCGGAGCTCTCGAACAGAATTGTTGTCAATGAGTTCATTCAATTTGCAGAGTTTAACTGATGTGTGTATACAGCAATTCAGAAACCATTTCTGTGCAGAATCTAAAAACAGACACTTCAAGCAAAATCCAGGCATATTAGAAATAGCAGTAAAACTACGTCTAAAACACGGAACAAACCTATCTTTCAAACTGCTCTTCTGTGTGTTAGTTCACTTTAGGGAGTTGCATCTATGTTTAGATTCAGCGAGTTAGAAACACCTTTCTTCTAGGAGCAGTGTTTGGGTATTCCAGAGTGAATGGGAGTACATGCTGTAATGAGAAATATCTTGCTTTAAAAGGAAAACGGAGCTATCTAAAAGAATGGTTGTCAATGTGTGCATTCAACTTACAGAGTTAAACTGATGTGTCTATGCAGCAGTTCAGAATAGCTTTCTCTGCAGAATCTAAAAACAGACATTTACAGCCAAATCCAGGTATATAAAAAATAACAGTAAGACTGCATCTAAAACCCAAGAGAAACGTATCTTTCAAACTGCTGAGCTGTGTGTTCATTCACTTTAGGGATTTGCATCTATTTTGAGATTCAGCGAGTTAGAAACACCTTTCTTGTAGGAGCAGAGTTTGGATATTACAGAGTGAATGGGATTATATGCCCTAATGAGAAATACCTGGCTCTAAAACGATAATGGAGCTATCTAACATAATGGTCATTATGTGTGTAATCACCTTACAGAGAGAAACTCATGTGCGCCATCACCAGTTCAGAAACCGTTTCTGTGAGTAATCTAAAAACAGACATTTCCAGCCAAATCCAGGCATATTAGAAATGCATCTAAAACACAAAAGAAACGTATCTTTCAAATTATTCTGCTGTGTGTTTGGTCACCTTATGGAATTGCATCTATGTTTAGATTCAGCGACTTAGAAACACCTTTCTTCTACGAGCAGCATTTAGATATTCCAGAGTGAATCGGAGTATATGCTGTAAAAAGAAATATCTGGCTGTACAACAAAAACCGAGCTATCTATCAGAATGGTTTTCAAAGTGTGCATTCAACTTACAGAGTTAAACTGATGTGTGCATGCAGAAGTTCAGAAACCCTTTCTGTGCAGAATCGGAAAACAGATATTTATAGCCAAATCCAGAATTATAAGAAATAGCAGTAACACTGCATCTAAAACACAGTAGAAACATATCTTTCAAACTGCTCTGCTGTGTGTTCTTTCACCTCAGTGAGTTGCATCTATGTTATGATTCAGCGAGTTAGAAACCCCATTCTTCTGGGAGCAAGGTTTGGATTTTCCAGAGTGAATGGGAGTATAGGTTGTAATGAGAAATATATGGATCTAAAACGAAAACGGAGCTATCTGTCAGAATGGTTGTCAGTGTGTGCATTCAACGTAAAGAGTTAAACTGATGTGTCTGTGCAGCAGTTCATAAACGCTTTCTGTGCAGAATCTAAAAACAGACATTTACAGCCAAATCCAGGCATATAAAAAATAGGAGTAAGACTGCATCTAAAACTCAGGAGAAACGTATATTTCAAACTACTCTGCTGTGTTCGTTCACCTTCAGATGTTGTATTTACGTTTAGATTCAGGGAGTTTGAAACACCTTTCTGGTGGAACAGCATTTAGATATTCTAGAGTGAATGAAAGTGTAGTCTGTAGTGAGAAATATCTGGCTCTAAAACGAAAATGGGGCTATCTAACAGAATGGTTGTCAACGTGTGCAGTCAACTTACAGAGATACACTGATATGTGTATGCAGAAGCTCAGAAAACCTTTCTGTGCAGAATCTAAAAACAGACATTTCCAGCCAAATCCAGGCATACAAGAAAGAGGAGTAAGTCTGCGCCCAAAACACAGAAGAAGCTTATCTTTCAAAGTGATCTGCTGTGTGTTCATTCACGTTAAGGAGAGTTGCACCTACGTTTACATTTAGCGACTTAGAAACACCTTTCTTCTAGGAGCAGCGTTTGCATATGCCAGAGTGAATGGCAGTATGTGCTGTAATGAGAAATATCTGGCTCTAAAAGGAAAACGGAGCCATTTAACAGAAAGGTTGTCAATGTGGGCATTGAACTTACAGAGTTAAACTGATGTGTCTATGCAGCAGTTCAGAAACCCTTTCTGTCCAGAATCTAAAAACAGACATTAGAAGGCAAATCCAGGCATATAAGAAATGGAAGTAAGACAGTAAGACTGCGTCTAAAACACACAAGAAACTTATCTTTCATACTGCTCTGCTGTGTGTTTGTTCACCTTAGGGAGTTCCATTTATGTTTAGATTCAGCGAGTTAGAAACACTTTTCTTCTAGGAGCAGGGTTTAAATGTTATAGACTTAATGGCAGTATATGCTGTAATGAGAAATGTCTGACTCGAAAACAGAGCTATCTAACAGAATGGTTCTCAATATGTGCATTCAACTTACAAGGTTAAACTGATGTGTGTATGCAGCAGTTCAGAAACCCTTTCTGTGCAGAATCTAAAAACAGACATTTCCAGCCAAATCCAGACCTATAAGATATAGAAATCAGACTGCCAATAAAACAAAGAAGTAAGACTGTATAAAACACAGAAGAAACGTATCTTTCAAACTGCTCTGCTGTGTATTCATTCACCCTAGGAAGTTGCATCTTTCTTTAGATTCATTAGTTGGGAACACGTTTCTTCTAAAAGCTGTGTTTGGATATTCCAGAGTCAATGGGAGTATACGCTGTGATGAGAAATATCTGGCTCTAAAACAAAAATGGAGCTATCTAGCAGAATGGTTGTCAAGGTGTACATTCAACTTTTCGAGTTAAACTGAGGTGTGTACGCAGTAGTTCAAAAACCCTTTCTTTGGAGAATCTAGAAACAGATATTTCCATCCATATTCAGGCACATAAGAATTAGCAGTAAGACTGCGTCTAAAAAACAGGAGAAACGTAACATTCAAACTGCTCTGTTCTTCGTTCTGTCAACTTAGGAAGTGACATCTATGTTTAGATTCAGCGAGTTAGAAACAAGTTTCTTCTAAAAGCTGTGTAACGATATTCCAGAGCGAATGGGAGTATAGGCTGTTATGAGAAATATCTGGGTCTAAAACCAAAAGGGAGCTATCTAGCAGAATGTCTGTCCAGGTGTAAAATCAACTTACAGAGGTAAATTGATGTGTGTATGCAGCAGTTCAGAAACCCTTTTTTCGAGAATCTAGAAAAAGATATTTCCAGCCATATACAGGCATTTAAGAATTAGCAGTAAGACTGTGTTGAAACACAGTAGAAACGTATCTTTGAAACTGCCCTGCTCTGTGTTCCTTCAGCCTAGGAAGTTACATCTATGTTTAGATTCAGCAAGTCAGAATCATTTTTCTTTTAAAAGCTGCGTATGTATATTCCAGAGTGAATGGGATTATATGCCGTAATGAGAAATATCTGGCTCTAAAACCAAATCAGAGCTATCCAGCAGAATGGATGTAAAGGGGTAGATTCAACTTACAGAGTTAAATTGATGTGTGTATGCAGAAGTTCAGAAACCCTTTCTTTGGAGACTCTAGAAACAGATGTTTCCAGCCATATACAAGCATGTAAGAATTAGCAGTAAGTCTGCTTCTGAAACACAGGAGAAACGTATATTTCAAAGTACTCTGCTGGGAGTTCTTTCACCTTAGAAAGTTGCATCTATGTTTAGATTTTGCAAGTTAGAAACACGTCTCTTCTAAAAGCTGCGTTTGCATATTCCAGAGTGAATGGGAGTATAGGCTGCAATGAGAATTACCTGGCTCTAAAACAAAAACGGAGCTATGTAGCAGAATGGTTGTCAAGGTGTAGATTCAACCTTCAGAGTTAAACTGATGTGTATATGCATCAGTTCAGAACCCCATTCTTTGATGAATTTAGAAGCAGACATTTCCAGCCATATACTGGAATATAAGAATTAGAAGTAAGACTGCGTCTCAAACACAGGACAAACGTATCTTTCAAGCTCCTCTGCTGTGTTTTCGTTCACCTTAGGGAGTTGCATCTATGTTTAGATTCAGCGAGTTAGAAACAAGATTCTTCTAAAAGCTACCTTTGGAAATTCAAGAGTGAAAGTAGTACAGGCTGTAATGAGAAACATCTGACTCTAAAACCAAAACAGAGCTATGTAGCAGAATGTTTGTCAAGGTATACATTCAATTTACAGAGTTAAATTGATCTGTTTATGCAGAAGATCAGAAACCCTTTCTTTCAAGAGTCTAGAAACAGATATTTCCAGCAATATACAGGCATATAAGAATTAGCAATAAGAGTGTTTAAAACACAGGAGAAACATATCTTTTAAACTGCTCTGCTATGTGTTCGTTCACCTTAGGAAGCGGCACCTATGTTTAGATACTGCGAGTTAGAAACATGTTTCTTCTAAAAACTGCATTTGGATTTTAAAGAGTTATTGGGAATATAGGCTGCAATGAGAACTACCTGGCTCTAAAACCAAAACTGAACTATATAACAGAAGGGTTGTCAAGGTATAGATTCAACATACAGAGTAAAACTGATGTTTGTATGCAATAGTTCAGAAACCCTTTCTTGGGTGAATTTAGAAACACATATTTCCAACAATATTCAGGCATATAAGAATTAGCAATAAGACTGCGCCCAAAACAAAGGAGAAACATATATTTGAAACTGCCCTACAGTGTGTTCATTCACCCTAGGAAGTTGCACCTCTGTTCAGATTCATTGAGTTAGAAACACGTTTCTTCTAAAAGCTGTGCTTGGATATTCCAGAGTCAATGGGATTATAGGTCGTAAGGAGAAATATCTGGCTCTAAAACAAAAAC
Organism: Sapajus apella; assembly: GCF_009761245.1. NCBI lineage: Eukaryota > Metazoa > Chordata > Mammalia > Primates > Cebidae > Sapajus > Sapajus apella. The sequence goes on from NW_022437180.1 coordinate 487,669, forward strand.
AGAGCTGTCTACCAGAATGGTTGTGAAGATGTTCAATCAACTTACAGAGTTAAACTAATGTGTGTATACAGTAATTCAGAAACCCTTTCTTCGGAGAATATAGAGACAGATATTTCCAGTCATATACAGGCATATAAGAATTAGCAGTAAGACTGCGTGTGAAACACAGTATAAACGTATGTTTCAACCTGTTTTGCTGTATGTCCGTTCACCTTAGGACGTTGCATCTATGTTTAGATTCAGCGAGTAGAAACACGTTTCTTTTAAATGCTGAGTTTGGGTATTCCAGAGTGAATGGGAATACAGGCAGTAATGAGAAATATCTGGCTCTAAAACCAAAATGGAGCCAACTAGCAGAATGTTTGTGAAGGTGTTGATTCAGCATACATAGTAAAACTGATGTGTGTATGCAGTGGGTTCAGAAACCCTTTCTTTGGTCAATTTAGAAACAGATATTTCCAGCCATATACAGGTATATAAGATTCAGCAGTAAAACTGTGCCTAAAACACAGGAGAATCGTATCTTCCAAACTACTGTACTGTGAGTTCGTTCACCTTAGGAAGTGGCATCTATGTTTAGATTCAAAGAGTTAGAAAAAGGTTACTTTTAAAAGCTGCGTTTGGATATTCCAGAGAGCATGGGACTATATGCAGTAATGAGAAATATCTGGTTCTAAAACAAAAACGGAACTATGTAACAAAATCGTTGTCAAGGTGTAAAATCAACTTACTGATGTGTGTATGCAGCAGTGCAGAAACACTTTCTTTAGAGAATCTAGAAAGAGGTATGTCCAGTCACATACAGGAATATAAGCATTAGCAGTAAGAGTGTGTTTAAAACACAGGAGAAACGTATTTTTCAAACTATTCTGCTGTGCGATTGTACACCTTAGGAAGTTGCATCTATGTTTATATTCTGCGAGATAGAAACATGTTTCTCCTAAAAACTGTGTTTGGATATTCCAGAGTGAATGGGACTACAGGCTGTAATAAGAAATATCTGGGGGAGGATCCAAGATGGCCGTTTAGGAGGAGCTCGGGATTGCAGCTCCCAGTGAAAGCGCAGAAGGTGAGTGGATGCCGCCTTTTTATTGCCCACAGACTAGGCAGTTCCCAGGTGGAGAAGCTCCACAGGTCGCCAGCTCGGCTGTGCCAGCCGGCACCGCTGCTTTGCCCTGCGCGGCTCCCTCGTCGGCGCCCTGGAGCACCGGTTCTCGGTACAAAATACACCAGTCTGGGTACCATTTTGGCTGGTGATTGGAGCCACGGGAAGTCGCCCATTCATCTGTTTAAAAAGGGAACTGAGCAGAGAACCAGGACAGTAGATTCCAGGGCAAAAAAAAAAAAAAAAAGCACCACAAACCTCAGTGCCGCTGTTTAAGCCAGTGCAGTGAGTGGCTGCAGGGGAAAACAAACAGACCCTGGCACCTCTTCAACATGAGACTGAAACACCAACTTAAAAAAAGGCTCTGAAGCAGGGAGCCAGGTGATCAGACTGGGCTAGTCCCACCCCCACAAGAGAACAGCAACCAGAAACTCTGGATTGAGAGTTTCACAGCAAGCACAGGTGAACCCGGGATGGTCCAGTGCTATGGGGGAGGGGTGCCCGCCATTAACGAGGCAGCCCACCATTACGGAGGTAGGCAGACCACCACTATGGAGGTAGTCAGCCAATGCTGAGGCAGCCCACCATTGCCAAGGCAACCCGCCATTGCTGAGGCAGACCACAATTGGCAAGGCAACCCGCCACTGCAGAGAGACTCCCCCTCAACAGAGGCAGGCCACCATCGCTAAAGCAGTTCTAACTACACCCATATAAACAGGACTGCAGGGAAGTTCCCTCGGCAGCTGGGTGGAGCCCACAGCAGCTCAGCAAAACCCTCTACAGGCAGACAGTGACTAGGCTGCCTCCTTGCTGAGCAGGGCAGCTCTGAAGGAAAAAAAAAAGGAGGAAAAAAAAAGGGAAGGCAGCAGCATAACTGAAACTCATAAAGCACTAAATCCCTGGGACAGAGCACCTGGGAACAAAAAGCAGTTTATGAGTTGTGCTGCAGCAGACCTAAACGTACCTGCCCAGCAGCTCAGAATAACAATAGAGCTCACAGCTCACCATTTGAGCTCCTATAAAGAAGATACCATCTCCTCAAGCAGCTCCCTGACCCCTATACATACAAAGAGCCACCTCATAAAGGAGAGATCAGATCGACACTAAGTGGGTATCCTTCTGGGACAAAGATAGCAAAAGAGGAAAACTGGTAACAACCCTTACTGTTCAGCAGCTGCTGCAGGTGAAACCCAGGCAAGCAGGACCTGGAGTGAACCTCAGCAGACCTACGGCAGAGGGGCCAGGCTGGCAGAAGGAAAACCAAGAAACAGAAATAACCTCATCATCAACAAACAGAACGTCAATCTGAAAGATTTGAGACCCAATCTGAAAGCCAGCAAGTACAAAGTCGACAGGTGGTTAAATGCTAAAAGATGGGAAAACCCGTGCAAAAAGGATAAAAACACCCAAAACCAGAACACCTTTCCTCCTACAAGGGATCACAACTTCTCACCAGCAAGGGAGCAAGGTTGGAGAAAGAGTGAGTGGGATGAAATGACAGAATCAGACTTCAGAAGGTGGGTAGTAAGAAACTTCTGTGAACTTAAACAACATGTTCTAACCAAATGCAAAGAAACTAAGAACGATGAAAAAAGATTTGATGAAATGCTAACGAGAATGGACAAAATAGAAAGGAATATAAGTGAATTGATGGAGCTGAAAAACGCAACATGAGAACTTCGTGAAGCATGCACAAGTATCAACAGCCGAATTCACCAAGCAGAAAAAAGGATATCAGAGGTCGAAGGTCAACTCAATGAAATAAAACGGGAAGCAAGACTGGAGAAAAACGGGTAAAAAGGAATGAACAAAGTCTCCAAGAAATGTGGGACTATGTGAAAAGACCTAATCTACGTTTGATATGCGTAACTGAATGCGACGAAAAGAATGAATCCAAGCTGGAAAATACTCTTCAGGATATTATCCAGGAGAACTTCCCCAACCTAGCAAGGCAGGCAAACATTCAAGTCCAGGAAATACAGAGAACACCACAAAGATATTCGTCAAGGAGAGCAACCCCAAGGCACATAATCATCAGATTCACCAGGGTTGAAATGAAGGAGAAAATACTAACGGCAGCCAGAGAGAAAGGTCTGGTTACCCACAAAGGGAAGCCCATCAGACTCACAGCTGATCTCTCAGCAGAAATCCTACAATACAGAAGAGAGTGGGGGCCAAAATTCAACATCCGTAAAGAAAAGAACTTTCAACCCAGAATCTCCTATCCAGCCAAACTAAGATTCATAAGTGAAGGAAAAATAAAATCCTTTGGGAAAATGCAAGTACTCAGAGGTTTCCTCACCACCAGGCCAGCTGTACAAGAGTTCCTGAAAGAGGCTCTACACATATACAGGAACAATAAGTACCAGCTCTACTAAAGGGCAAAACACCCAGCTAGCACCAAAATGGCAGTATCAAATTCGCACATAACAATATTAACCCTAAATGTAAATGGACTAAATGCCCCAATCAAAAGACACAGACTGGCAAATTGGATAAAAATCCAAAACCCATCTGTGTGCTGCATCCAGGAAACCTGTCTCACATACAAGGATACACAAAGGCTCAAAATAAAGGGATGGAGGAAGATTTACCAACCGAGTGGAGAACAAAAAAAAAAGCAGGAGTTGCAAATCTTATCTCTGATAAATTAGACTTTAAAGCAACAAAGATCAAAAGAGACAAAGAAGGACATTACATAATGGTAAAAGGATCAATGCAACAAGAAGAGCTAACGATCCTAAATATATACGCACCAAATACAGGAGCACCTAGATACATAAGGCAAGTTCTTAATGACTTACAAAGAGACTTAGACTCCCAAACAATAATAGTGGGAGACTTTAACACACCATTGTCAATATTAGACAGATCAATCAGATAGAAAATTAACAAGGATATCCAGGACTTGAACTCAGACCTGGACCAAGCAAACCTAATAGACATTTACAGAACTCTCCACCACAAATCCACAGAATAGACATTCTTCTCAGCACCACATCACACGTACACTAAAATTGACGACATAATAGGGAGTAAATCACTCCTCAACAAATGCAAAAGAACGGAAATCGTAACAAACAGTCTCTCATACCACAGTGCAATCAAGGTAGAACTCAGAATTCAAAAACTAACACAGAACCGCACAGCTACATGGAAACTGAACAACTTGCTCTTGAATGTTGAGTGGATAAACAACGAAATGAAGACAGAAATAAAGATGTTATTCGAAACCAACGAGAATGAAGACACAACATGCCAGAATCTCTGGGAAAAATTTAAAGCAGTATCTAGAGGAAAATATATAACAATAAGTGCCCACATGAGAAGCAAGGAGAGATCAAAAATTGACACCCTATAGTCAAAACTGAAAGAGCTAGAGGAGCAAGATCAAAAAAAAATCAAAGTCTAGCAGAAGACAAGAAATAGCTAGGATCAGAGCAGAACTGAAGGAGATAGAGACACAAAAACCCTTCAAAAAATCAATAAATCCAGGAGCTGGTTTTTTGAAAAGATCAACAAAATAAACAGAAAACTAGCCAGATTAATAAAAAAGAAAACAGAGAATAACCCAATTGATGCAATAAAAAACGATAAAGGGGATGTCACCACAGATTCCACAGAAATTCAAAAAATCATCAGAGATTATTACAAACAACTCTATGCACATAAACTAATAAACCTGGAAGAAATGGATAAATTCCTGGACTCTTGCCTCCTCCCAAGCCTAAACCAGGAAGAAGCCGAAACCCTGAACTGACCCATAACAAGGTCTGAAGTTGAGGCCGCGATTAAGAGCTTACCACCCAAAAAAAGCCCAGGTCCAGACGGGTTCACAGCCGAATTCTACCAGACATACAAAGAGGAGCTGGTACCATTTTTTCTGAAACTTTTCCAAACAATACAAAAAGAGGGAATTCTTCCCAAAGCATTTTATGACACCAACATCATCCTGATTCCAAAACCCGGCAGAGACTCAACGAGAAAAGGAAACTTCAGACCAATATTCATGATTAACATAGATGTAAAAATCTTCAATAAAATACTGAAAAGCCAATTGCAACAGCACATCAAAAAGCTTATCCACAGTGATCAAGTAGGTTTCATCCCGGGGATGAAAGGCTGGTTCAACATATGCAAGTCAATAAATGATATTCACCACATAAACAGAACCAAAGACAAAAACCACATGATTATCTCAATTGATGCAGAGAAGGCCTTTGAAAAAATTCAACAGCCCTTTATGTTAAAAACCCTCAATAAGCTAGGTATCGATGGAACATATCTCAAAATAATAAAAGCTATTTATGACAAACCAACAGCCAATATCTTACTGAATGGGCAAAAACTGGAAGCATTCCCCTTGAAATGTGGCACCAGACAAGGATGCCCTCTCTCACCACTGCCATTCAATATAGTATTAGAAGTTCTAGCCAGAGCAATCAGGAAAAAGAAATAAAGGGCATTTAAATAGGAAAGGAGGAAGTCAAATTATCTCTATTTTCAGACGACATGATTGTATATCTAGAATACCCCATCATCTCAGCCCCAAATCTACTGAAACTGATAAGCAACTCCAGCAAAGTCTCAGGATACAAAATCAATGTGTAAAAATAACATGCATTTCTATACACCAATAACAGACTTAAAGAGAGCCAAATCAAGAAAAAACTTCCATTCACAATTGCCACAAAGAGAATAAAATACCTGGGAATACAACTAACGAGGAACGTAAAGGACCTATTCAAGGAGAACTACAAGCCACTGCTCACCGAAATAAGAGAGGACACAAACAGATGGAGAAACATTCCATGTTCATGGTTAGGAAGAATCAATATCGTGAAAATGGCCATACTGCCCAAAGTAATTTACAGATCCAATGCTATCCCCATCAAGCTACCAATGACCTTCTTCACAGAACTGGAAAAAACCACCTTAAACTTCATATGGAACCAAAAGAGAGCCCGCATAGCCAAGTCCATTCTAAGCAAAAAGAACAAAGCTGGAGGCATAACACTACCAGACTTCAAACTGTACTAATAGGCTGCAGTAATCAAAACAGCATGGTACTGGTATCAAAACAGAGATAGAGACCAATGAAACAGAACAGAGGTTTCAGAAGCAACACAGCATATCTCCAACCATCTGATCTTTGACAAACCAGACAAAAACAAGCAATGGGGAAAGGATTCCCTGTTCAATAAATGGTGTTGGGAAAGCTGGCTAGCCATGTGCAGAAAGCAGAAACTGGACCCCTTCTTGACACCTTACACTAAAATTAACTCCAGATGGTTTAAAGACTTAAACATAAGACCTAACACCATAAAAACCCTAGAAGAAAATCTAGGCTAAACCATACAGGACATAGGTGTAGAAAAGGACTTCATGACCAAAACACCAAAAGCATTGACAACAGAAGCCAAAATAGACAAATGGGACCTAAGGAAACTCCACAGCTTCTACACAGCAAAAGAAACAGTCTTTAGAGTGAATAGGCAACCAACAGAATGGGAAAAAAATTTTTGCAGTTTACACATCTGACAAAGGGCTAATATCCAGAATTTACAAAGAACAAAAACAGATTTACAAGAAAAAAACTAACAAGCCCATTCAAAAGTGCGCAAAGGATATCAACAGACACTTTACAAAAGAAGACATACATGGGACCAACAAACATATGAAAAAATGTTCATCATCTCTGGTCATCAGAGAAAGGAAAATCAAAACAACATTGAGATACCATCTCACGCCAGTTAGAATGGCAATCATTAAAAACTCTGGAGACAACAGATGCTGGAGAGGATGTGGAGGAATAGGAACACTTTTGCACTGTTAGAAGGAGTGTAAATTAGCTCAACCATTGTGGAAGACAGTGTGGCGAGTCCTCAAGGACCTAGAAATAGAAATTCCATTTGACCCAGCAATCCCATTACTGGGTATATGTCCAAAGGATTACAAACCATTCTGCTGTAAGGACACGTGCACACGAATGTTCATTGCAGCACTGTTTATAACAGCAAAGACCTGGAACCAACCCAAATGCCCATTGACGATAGACTGGATAGGGAAAATGTGGCACATATACACCATGGAATATTATGCAGCCATCGAAAACGATGAGTTTGTGTCCTCTGTAGGGACATGGATGAACCTGGAAACCACCATTCTCAGCAAACTGACAAAAGAGCAGAAGATCAAACACCGCATGTTCTCACTCATAGGTGGGTGTTGAATAATCAGAACACATGGACAGAGGGAGGGGAGCACTACACACTGGGGTCAGTTGGGGGGAAAGAGTGGAGGGACCGTAGGGGGTGGGGAGCTGGTGAGAGATAGCAAGGGGAGAAATGCAAGATGTAGGTGATGGGGAGGAAGGCAGGAAATCACACCGCCACGTTGTGTTCCTATGCAACAATTTTGCATGGTCTTCACATGTAAGCAAAAACCTAAAATGCAATAAAAAAAAAATTAGCCCTAAGACAGCGTCTAAAACACAGGAGACACAAACTGCTCTGCTGTGTGTTGGCTCACCTTAGGAAGCTGCATTAAAGTTTGTATTCAGTTAGTTGGAAACACCTTTCTTCTAAAAGCTGCGTTTGGATATTCCAGAGTGAATGGGAGCATATGCAGTAATGAGAAATATCTGGCTCTAAAACAAAAAAGGAGCTATCTAGCAGAATGCTTTTCAAGGTGAACATTCTACATACACAGTTAAATTGATATGTGTATGTAGTAGTTCACAAACCCTTTCCTTGGAGAATCTAGCAATGGATATTTCCAGCCACATACAGGCATATAAGAATTAGCAGTAAGACTGCGACTAAAACACAGGAGAAACCGATATTTCTTTTTTTCCCCCCATTTATTTATTTTATTGCATTTTAGGTTTTGGGGTACATGTGAAGAACATGCAAAATTGTTGCATAGGAACACACGTGGCAGTGTGATTTGCTGCCTTCCTCCCCATCGTCTGGCATTTCTCCCCTTGCTATCTCTCCCCAGCTTCCCACCCCCCACAGTCTCTCCCCTATTGCCCCCCAACTGACCCCAGTGTGTAGTGCTCCCCTCCCTGTGTCCATGTGTTCTCATTGTTCAACACCCGCCTATGAGTGAGAACATGCGGTGTTTGATCTTCTGCTCTTCTGTCAGTTTGCTGAGAATGATGGTTTCCAGATTCATCCATGTCCCTACAAAGGACCCAAACTCACCGTTTTTGATGGCTGCATAATATTCCAAGGTGTACGTGTGCCACATTTTCCCTATCCAGCCTATCGTCGATGGGCATTTGGGTTGGTTCCAGGTCTTTGCTATTGTAAACAGTGCTGCAATGAACATTCCTGTGCATGTGTCCTTATAGTAGAACGATTTGTAATTGATATTTCAAAACGCTCTGCTGTGTGTTTGTTCACCTTAGGAAATTGCATCTATGTTTGGATTCAACGAGTTTTAAACACATTTCTTCTAAAAGCTGCATTTGTATATTCCAGAGTGAATTGGAGCGTATGCAGTAATGACAAATATCTGTCTCTAAAACAAGAAAGGAGCTATCTAGCAGAATGGTTGTCAAGGTGTACATTCAACTTACAGAGTTCAACAGATGTGTGTATACAACAGTTCAGGAACCCTTTCTTTGGACAATCCAGAAACGGATATTTACAGCCACATAAAGGCATATAGGAATTAGCAGTAAGTCTACGTAAAAAACACAGGAAAAACGTATATTTCAAACTGCTATGCCGTGTGGTGGTTCACCTTAGGAAGTTGCATCCATGTTTAGATTCAGCGCGTTGGAAACACGTTTCTTCTAAAAGCTGCGTTTGGATATTCAAGAGTGAATTGGAGTATATGCTGTAATAAGAAGTATCTGGCTGTAAAACATAAACGGAGCTATCTAACAGAATGGTTGTCAAGGTGTACATTCTGCTTACAGAGTTAAACTGATGTGTGTATGTAGAAGTTCAGAAACCTTTTCTTTGGAGCGTCTAGGATCGGATATTTCCAGCCATATACAGGAATATAAGAATTAACAGTAAGACAGCGTCAAAAACACAGGAGAACCGTATATTTGAAATGACTCTACTTTGCGTTGCTTCACCTTAGGAAGTTACATCTATGTTTAGATTAAGCGCGTTGGAAAAACGTTTCTTCTAAAAGTTGTGTTTGGATATTCCAGAGTGAAAGGGAGTATATGCTGTAAAGAGAAATATCTCACTCTAAAACAAAAACGGGGCTATCTAGCAGAAGGGTTGTCAAGGTGTACATTCAACTTACAGGGACTAAATTATGCGTGTATGTACCACTACAGAAACCCTTTATTTGGAGAATCCAGAAACGGTTATTTCCAGCAATGTATAGACAGGTAAGAATTAGCGGTAAGACTGCATCTAAAACACAGGAGACACGTATATTTCAAACTGCTCTGTTGTGTGTTGCTTCACCTTAGGAAGTTGCATCAATATTTAGATTCAGCGAGTTAGAAACACGTTTTTTCTAACAGCTGCGTTTGGATATTCCAGAGTGAAATTGAGTGTATGCTCTATTGAGAAATATCTGGCTCTAAAACAAAAATGGAGCTATCTAGCTGACTGGTTTTCAAGTGTTCATTCATCTTACAGAGGTAAACTGACGTGTGTATGTAGCAGTTCAGAAAACCTTTCTTTGGAGAATCCAGAAACGGATATTTCCAGCCACATACAGGCATGAGAATTAGTTGTAATACTGCGCCTAAAACACAGAAGAAACGTATATTTCAAACGGCTCTGCCCTCCGTTGGTTCACCTAAGGAAGTTGCATCTATGTTTAGATTCAGCGAGTTGGAAACACGTTTCTTCTAAAAGCTGCGTTTGGATATTCCAGAGTGAATGGGAGTATAGGCTGTAATGAGAAATATCTGGCTCTAAAACAAAAACGGAGCTATCTAGCGGAATGATTGTGAAGATGTATATTCAACTTACAGAGTTAAACAGAAGTGTGAATGTAGCAGTTCAGAAACCTTTTTGGAGAATCTAGAAACAGATATTTCCAGCCCTATACAGGTATATAGGAATTAGCAGAAAGATCGCATATGAAACACAGGAGAAACATATTTAAAACTCCTCTTCTGTGTGTTCGTTCACCTTAGGAAGTTGCATCTATGTTTAGATTTAGAGAGTTAGAAACACGATTCTTCTAAAAGCTGCGTTTGGTTATTCCTGAGTGAATGGGAAAATAGGGTGTAATGAGAAATATCTGTCTCTAAAACAAAAACGAAACTATCGAGCAGAAGGATTGTCAAGGTGTATATTCAACTTACAGGGCTAAATAGATATGTGAATGTAGCACTTTAGAAAACCTTTCTTTGTAGAATCTAGAAACAGATATTTCCAGCCATATATAGGTGAATAAGAATTAGCGGTAAGATCGCGTCTAAAACACAGGAGAAACTTATATTTAAAACTGCCCTGCTGTGTGTTCGATCACTTTAGGAAGTTTCATCTATGTTTAGATTCAGCGAGTTAGAAACACCTTTCTTCAAAAGCTGTGTTTGATATTCTTGAGTTAATGGGAGTATAGGGTGTAATGAGAAATATCTGGCTCTAAAACAAAAACGGAGCTATCTACCAGAATGATTGTCAAGGTGTATATTCAACTTACACAGTTAAACTGATGTGTGAATGTAGCAGGAACACTTTCTTCGGAGAATCTAGAAACAGATATTTCCAGCCATATACAGGTATATAAGCATTAGCAGTAAGGTTACGTCTAAAGCACAGGAGAAACGTATCTTTCAAACTGCTATGCTGTGTTTTCGTTCACATTAGGAAGTTGTAGCTATGTTTAGATTCATCGAGTTAGAAACACGTTTCTTGTAAAATCTGCGTTTCGATATTCCTGAGTGAATGGGAGTATAGCGTGTAATGAGAAATACCTGGCTCTAAAACAAAAACGGAGCTATCTAGCAGAATGATTGTCAAGGTGTATATTCAACTTACAGAGTTAAAGTGATGCGTAAAGTTTGCAGTTCAGAAACCATTTCTTTGGAGAAACAAGAAACAGATATTTCCGGTCATTTAAAGGTATATAAGAATCAGAAGTAAGACGCGTCTAAAACACAGGAGAAACGTATATTTAAAACTGCTCTGGTGTGTGTTCGTTCACCTTAGGAAGTTGCATCTATGCTCAGAATCAGCGAGTTAGAAACACGTTTCTTCTAAAAGCTGCATTCGGATATTCCTCAGTGAATGGGATTATAGGGTATAATGAGAAATATCTGGCTCTAAAACAAAAAAGGAGCTATCTATCAGAATGATTTTCAAGGTGTATATTCAACTAACAGAGGTAAACTGATATGTGAATGTAGCACTTCAGAAACCATTTCTTGGGAGACTGTAGAAACAGATATTTAGAGGCATATAAGGATACTTAAGAATTAGCAGTAAGATCGCGTCTAAAACACAGGAGAAAGGCATATTAAAACTGCTCTACTGTGTGTTCAGTTCACCTTAGGAAGTTGCATCTATGTTTAGATTAAGCGAGTTAGGAACACGTTTCTTCTAAAAGCTGCGTTTGGATATTCCTGAGTGAATGGGAGTATAGAGTGTAATGGGAAACATCTGGCTCTAAAACAAAAACGGAGCTATCCAGCAGAATGATTGTAAAGGTGTACATTCAACTTACAGAGTTTAACTGATGTGTGTATGTAGCAGTTCAGAAACCCTTTCTTTGGAGAATCTAGAAACAGATATTTCCAGCTATATACAGGTATATAAGCATTAGCAGTAAGGTTGCGTCTAAAGCACAGGAGAAACGTATCTTTCAAACTGCTCTGCTGTGTGTTAGTTCACATTAGGAAGTTTTAGCTATGTTTAGATTCATCGAGTTAGAAACACGTTTCTTCTAAAAGCTGCGTTTGGATATTCCTGAGTGAATGGGAGTGTAGTGTGTAATGAGAAATATCTGGCTCTAAAACAAAAACGAAGCTATCTAGCAGAATGATTGTCAAGGTGTGTATTCAACTTACAGAGTTAAACTGATGTGTGAAGGTAGCAGTTCAGAAACCATTTCTTTGGAGAAACTAGAAACAGATATTTCCGGCCATATAATGGTATATAAGAATTAGCAGTAAGATCGCGTCTAAAACACTGGAGAAACGTATATTTAAAACTGTTCCGGTGTGTGTTCATTCACCTTAGGAAGTTGCATCTATGTTCAGAATCAGCGAGTTAGAAACACGTTTCTTCTCAAAGCTGCATTTGGATATTATTCAGTGAAAGGGAGTATAGCATGTCATGAGAAATATCTGGCTCTAAAACAAAAACGGAGCTATCTATCAGAATGATGTTCAAGGTGTATATTCAGCTTACAGGGGTAAACTGATATGTGAATGTAGCAGATCAGAAACCCATTCTTTGGAGAATGTAGAAACAGATATTTCAGCCATATACAGGTACTTAAAATTAGCAGCAAGATCACGTCAAAAACACAGGAGAAACGTATCTTTCAAACAGCTCTGCTGTCTGTACATTCACCTTTCGAAGTTGCTTCTATATTTAGATTCAGCGAGTTGGAAGCACGTTTCTTCTAAAAGCTGCGTTTGGATATTCCTGAGTGAAAGGGAGTATAGGGTGTAATAAGAAATATCTGGCTCTAAAACAAAAAAGGAGCTATCTAGCAGAAAGATTTTCAAGGTGTGTATTCAACTTACAGAGTTACACTGATGTGTGAATATAGCAGTTCAGAAACCCTTTTCTGGAGAATCTAGAAACAGATATTTCCAGCCATATACAGGTACTTAAGAATTAGCAGTAAGATCGCGTCTAAAAAACAGGAGAAACGTATGTTTCAAACTGCTCTGCTGTGTGTTCGTTCACTTTAGGAAGTTGCATCTATGTTTAGATTCAGCGAGTGAGAAACACGTTTCTTCTAAAAGCTGCGCTTGGATATTCCTGATTGAAAGGGAGTATAGGGTATAATGAGAAATATCTGGCTCTAAAACAAAAACGGAGCTATCGAGCAGAATGATTGTCAAGGTGTATATTCAACTTACAGAGTTAAAATGATGTGTGAATTAAGCACTTCAGAAATCCTTTCTTTGGAGAATCTAGAAACACATTTCCAGCATTATACAGGTATATAGGATTAGCAGTAATATCACGTATAAAACACAGGAGAAATATATATTTAAAACTGCTCAGCTGTGTGTTCGTTCACCTTAGGCAGTTGCATCTATGTTTACATTCAGCGAGTTGGAAGCACGTTCTTGTAAACGCTGCGTTTGGATATTCCTGAGTGAATTTGAGTATAGGTTGTAATGAGAACTATCTGGCTCTAAAACTAAAGTGGAGCCACCTAGTTGAGTGATTGTCAAAGTGTATATTAAACTTACAGAGTTAAACTGATGTGTGAATGTATCAGGTCAGGAACCAATTCTTTGGAGAATCTAGAAACACATATTTCCAGCCATATACAGGTATATAAGAATTAGCGGTAAGATCGCGTCTAAAACACAGGAGAAACGTATCTTTAAAACTCCTCTGCTGTGTGTTCGTTCACCTTAGGATGTTGCATCGATGTTTTGATTCACCGAGTTAGAAACACGTTTCTTCTAAAAGCAGCGTTTGGATATTCCTGAGTGAATAGGAGTATAGGTTGTAATGAGAAATATCTGCCTCTAAAACAATAACGGAGCTATCTAGCAGAATGATTGTCAAGGTGTATATTCAACTTACACAGATAATTTGATGTGTGAATGTAGAAGTTCAGATACCCTTTCTTTGGAGAATCTGGAAACAGATATTTCCAGCCATACACATGTATGTAAGAATTAGCAGTACAATTGCGTATAAAACACAGGAGAAACGTATATTTCAAACTGCTCTGCTGTGTGTTCATTCACTTTAGGAAGTTGTATCTATGTTTAGATTCAGTGAGTTGGAAACACTTTTCTTCTAAAAGCTGCGTTTGGATATACTGAGTGAATGGGAGTAAAGGGTGTAATGAGAAATATCTGACGCTAAAACAAAAACGGAGCTATCTAGCAGAATAATTGTCAAGGTGTACATTCAACTTACAGTGTTAATCTGATGTTTGCATGTAGGAGTTCACATCCCGTTTCTTTGGAGAATCTAGAAACAGATATTTCCACCCATATACAGGTATACAAGAATTAGCGGTAAGATCGCGCCTAAAACACAGGAGAAACGTATATTTCAAACTGCTCTGCTGTGTGTTAGTTCACCTTAGGAAGTTGCAGCTATGTTTAGATTCAGCAATTTAGAAACATGTTTCTGCTAAAAGCTGTGTTTGGATATTCCTGAGTGAATGGGAGTACAGGTTTTAATGAGAAATATCTGGCTCTAAAACAAAACGGAGCTATCCAGCAGAATGATTGTCAAGGTGTATATTCAACTTACAGAGCTAAGCTCAGGTGTTAGTGTAACAGATCAAAAACCCTTTCTTTGGAGAATCGACAAACAGATATTTCCAGCCATATACAGGTATATAAGAATTAGCAGTAAGATCGCATCTAAAACACAGGAGAAACGAATATTTCAAACTGCTCTGCTGTGTGTTCATTCACCATAAGAAGTTGCGTCTATGTTTAGATTCAGCAAGTTAGAAACACGTTTCTTATAAAAGCTGCGTTTGGATATTCCTGAGTGAATGGGAGTATAAAGTGAAATGAGAAATATCTGGCTCTAAAACAAAAACGGAGGATCGAGCAGAATGATTGTCAAGGTGTATATTCAACTTACAGAGATAAACTCATGTGTGTATGTAGCAGTTCAGAAACCCTTTCTTTGGAGGATCTAGAAACAGATATTTCCAGCCATACACAGGTATATAAGAATTAGCGGTAAGATCGCATCTAAAACACAGGAGAAACGAATATTTCAAACTGCTCTGCTGTGTGTTCGTTCACCTTAGGAAGCTGCATCTATGTTTAGATTCAGCAAGTTAGAAACACGTTTTTTCTAAAAGCTGTGTTTGGATGTATTGAGTGAATGGGAGTATAGGGTGTAAGGAGAAATGTCTTGCTCTAAATCAAAAACGGAGCTATCGAGCAGAATGATTGTCAACGTGTATATTCAACTTACAGAGTTAAACTGGTGTGGGAATGTAGCAGTTCAGAAACCCTTTCTTTGTTGAAACTAGAAAGAGATCTTTCCAGCCGTATAACGGTATATAAGAATAAGCAGTAAGATCGCGTTTAAAACATAGGAGAAATGTGCATTTCAAACTGCTCTGCTGTGTGTTCATTCACCTTAGGAAGTTGCATCTATGTTTAGATTCAGTGAGTTAGAAACACGTTTCTTTTAAAGGCTGCTTTTGGATATATTGAGTGAATGGGAGTATAGGGTGTAATGAGAAATATCTGACTCTAAAACAAAATCGGAGCTATCTAGCAGAATGATTGTCAAGGTGTATATTCAACTTACAGTGTTAATCTGATGTTTGTATGTAGGAGGTCAGATACCCTTTCTTTGGAGAATCTAGAAACAGATATTTCCAGCCATATACAGTTATGTAAGTATTAGTGGTAAGATCGCGTCTAAAACACAGGAGAAATGTATATTTCAAACTGATCTGCTGTGTGTTCGTTTACCTTAGGATGTTGCATCTATGTTTAGATTCGGCTGTTAGAAACACGATTCTTCTAAACCCAGCGTTTGGATATTCCTGAGTGAATGGGAGTATAAGGGGTAATGAGAAATGTCTGGCTGTAAAACAAAAATGGAGCTATCTAGCAGAAGGATTGTCAAGGTGTATATTCAACTTACATAGTTAAACTAATGTGTGAATGTAGCACTTCAGAAACCCTTTCTTTGTTGAATCTAGGAACAGATATTCCAGCCATATACAGGTATAAAATAATTATCAGTAAGATTGCGTCTAAAACATAGGAGAAACGTAGATTTCAAACTGATCTGCCCTGTGTTCGTTCACCTTAGGATGTTGAAGCAATGTTTACATTCAGCGAGTTAGAAACACGTTTCTCCTAAAAGCAGCATTTGGATATTCCTGAGTAAATAGGAATATAGGTGTAATGAGAAATATCTGGCTCTAAAGCAAAAACGGAGCTATCTAGCAGAAGGTTTGTCAATGTGTATATTCAACTTACAGTATTAATCTGATGTTTGTAAGTAAGAGTTCAGATACTCTTTCTTTGGAGAATCTAGAAACAGACATTTCCAGCCATATACAGGTATATAAGAATTAGTGGTAAGATCGCATCCAAAAGACAGGAGAAACCTATAAATCAAAGTTCTCTGCTGTCTGTTCGTTCACCTTAGGCAGTTGCATCTATGTTTAGATTCAGCGAGTTAGAAACACGTTTCTTCTAAAAGCTGCGTTTGGATATTCCCGAGTGAATGGGATTGTAGGGCGTAATGAGAATATCTGGCTCTAAAACAAAAACGGAGCTATGTATCAGAATGATTGTCAAGGTGTATATTCAACGTAAAGAGCTAAACTGGTGTGTGAATGTAGTAGCTCAGAAACTCTTTCTTTCGAGAATCTAGAAACAGATATTTCCAGCCATATACAGGTTTATAAGAATTAGCGGTAAATTAGCGTCTAAAACACAGGAGAAACGTATATTTCAAACTACTCTACTGTGTGTTCGTTCACCTTAGGAAGTTGCATCTATGTTTAGATTCAGCGAGTTACTAACATGTTTCTTCGAAAAGCCACGTTTGGATATTCCTGAGTGAATGGGAGTATAGGGCGTAATGAGAATATATGGCTCTAAAATTAAAATGGAGCTATCTAGCACAATGATTGTGAAGTTGTTTATTCCAGGTACAGAGTTATACTGATGTGTGAATGTAGCAGTTCAGAAAACCTTTCTTTGTTTAATCTAGAAACAGATATTTCCAGCCATATACAGGTATGTAAGAATTAGCGGTAAGATCGCGTCTAAAACACAGGAGAAACGTATATTTCAAACTGCTTTGCTGTGTGTTCATTCACCTTAGGAAGTTGCATCTATGTTTAGATTCGGCAAGTTAGAAACACGTTTCTTCTAAACCCTGCGTTTGCATTTTCCTGAGTGAATGGGAGTAAAAGGTGTATTGAGAAATATCTCGCTCTAAAACAAAAACGGAGCTATGTAGCAGAATGATTGTCAAGGTGTATATTCAACTTACAGAGTAAAACTGATGTGTGAATGTCGCAGTTCAGAAACCCTTTCTTTGTTGAAACTAGAAACAGATATTCCAGCCATATACAGGTATATAAGAATTATGTGTAAAGTCGCGTCTAAAACACAGGAGAAACGTAGATTTCAAAGTGCTCTGCTGTGTGTTCATTCATCTTAGGATGTTGCATCGATGTTTAGATTCCCGAGTTAGAAACACGTTTCTTCTAAAAGCAGCATTTGGATATTCCTGAGTGAATGGGAGTATAGGTTGTAATGAGAAATATCTGCCTCTAAAGCAAAAACGGAGCTATCCAGTAGAATGATTGTCAAGGTGTATATTCAACTTACAGAGCTAAACTCATGTGTTAATGTAACAGTTCAGAAATCCTTTCCTTGGAGAATCTAGAAACAGATATTTGCCGCCGTATACAGGTGTATAAGAATTAGCGGAAATATCGCGTGTAAAAGAGAGGAGAAACGTATATTTCAAACTGCTCTGCTGTGTGTTCGTTCACCTTAGGAAGATTCATCTTTGTTTAGATTCAGTGAGTTAGAAACACGTTTCTTTTAAAAGCTGCGTTTGGATATTCCTTAGTGAATGCGAGTATCGGGTGTAATGAGAAATATCTGGCTGTAAAACAAAAACGGAGCTATCCAGCAGAATCATTGTCAAGGTGTGTATTCAACTTACAGAGCTAAACTCAGGTGTTAATGTAGCAGTTCAGAAACCCTTTATTTGGAGAATCTAGAAACAGATATTTCCCACCATGCACAGATATATAAGAATTAGTCATAATATCACGTCTAAAAGACAGGAGAAACCTATATTTCAAAGTTCTCTGCTGCCTGTTTGTTCACCTTAGGAAGTTGCATCTATGTTTAGATTCAGGGAGTTAGAAACACGTTTCTTCAAAACGCTGTTTTTGGATATTCCTGAGTGAATGGGCGTATAAGGTGGAATGAGAAAAATCTGGCTCTAGAACAAAAATGGAGCTATGTAGCGGAATGATTGTCAAGGTGTATAATCAAGATACATATTTAAACTGATGTGTGAATGTAGCAGTTCAGAAACCCTTTCTTTTGAGAATCTAGAAACAGATATTTCCAGCCATATAAAGTTACATAAGAATTAGTGGCAAGATTGCGAATAAAACACAGGAGAAAAGTATATTTCAAACTGCTCTGCTGTGTGTTCGTTCGCCTTAGGAAGCTGCATCTATGTTTAGATTCAGCAAGTTAGAAACACGTTTTTTCTAAAAGCTGTGTTTGGATGTATTGAGTGAATGGGAGTATAGGGTGTAATGAGAAATGTCTGTCTCTATATCAAAAACGGTGCTATTGAGCAGAATGATTGTCAACGTGTATATTCAACTTACAGAGCCAAAGTGATGTGTTAATATAGTATTTCAGAAACCCTTTCCTTGGAGAGCCTAGAAAGAGATATTTCCAGCCATATACAGGTATAAAAAAATAAGCGGTAATCTCGTGTCTAAAACACAGGAGAAATGAGTATTTCAACCTGCTCTGCTGTGTATTCTTTCACCTTAGGAAGCTGCATATATCTAGAGATGTACCGAGTTAGAAACAGGTTTCTTCTAAAAGCTGCGTTTGTACATTCCTGAGTGAATGGGAGTATAAGGTGTAATGAGAAATATCTGGCTCTAGAACAATAATGGAACTATCTAGCAGAATGATTGGCAAGATGTATAATCAACTTACAGAGATAAACTGATGTGTAAATGTAGCAGTTCAGAAACCCTTTCTTTCGAGAATCTAGAAACAGATATTTCCAGCCATACACAGGTATATGAGAATTAGCGGTAAGATCGCGCCTAAAACACAGGAGAAACGTATCTTTAAAACTGCTCTGCTGTGTGTTCGTTCGCCTTAGGAAGTTGCATATATGTTTATATTCAGCGAGTTAGAAACACGTTTCTTCTAAAAGCTGCGTTTGGATATTCCTGAGTGAATGGGAGTATGGGGTGTAATGACAAATATCTGGCTCTAAAACAAAAATGGAGCTATCTAGCAGAATGATTGTCAAGGTATATATTCAACTTACAGAGGTAAACTGATGTGTTAATGTAAAAGTTCAGAAACCAATTCTTTGGAGAATCTAGAAACACATATTTCCAACCATATACAGGTATATAAGAATTAGCGGTAAGATCGCGTCTAAAACACAGGAGAAACGTGTATTTCAAACTGCTCTGCTGTGTGTTCATTCACCTTAGGAAGTTGCATATATGATTAGATTCAGCGAGTTAGAAACACGTTTCTTCGAAAAGCTGCGTTTGGATATTCCTGCGTGAATGGGAGTATAGGGTGTAATGAGAAATATCTGGCTCTAGAACAAAAATGGGGCAATCTAGCAGAATCATTGTCAAGGTGTATAATCAATTTACAGAGTTAAACTGATGTGTGAATGTAGCAGTTCAGAAACCCTTTCTTTCGAGAATCTAGAAACAGATATTTCCAGCCATATACAGGTATGTAAGAATTAGCAGTAAGATCACGTCTAAAACACAGGAGAAACGTATCTTTAAAACTGCTCTGCTGTGTGTTCGTTCACCTTAAGAAGTTGCATCTCTGTTTAGATTCAGCGAGTTAGAAACACGTTTCTTCAGACATACATGAGGCCAAAAAACATATGAAAAAATGCTCATCATCACTGATCATCAGAGAAATGCAAATCAAAACAACATTGAGTTACCATCTCACGTGAGTTATAAAGGCGATCATTAAAAAATCTGGAGACAACAGATGCTGGAGAGGATGTGGAGAAATAGGAACACTTTTGCAATGTTGGTGGGGGTGTAAATTAGTTCAACCATTGTGGAAGACAGTGTGGTGATTCCTCAAGGACCCAGAAATAGAAATTCCATTTGACCCAGCAATCCCATTACTGGGTATATATCCAAAGGATTACAAATCGTTCTACTATAAGGACATGTGCACACGAATGTTCATTGCAACACTGTTTACAGTAGCAAAGTGCTGGAACCAACCCAAATGCCCGTTGACGTTAGACTGGATAGGGAAAATGTGGCACTTATACACAATGGAATATTATGCAGCCATCAAAAACGATGAGTTTGGATCCTTTGTAGGGACATGGATGAACCTGGAAACCATCATTCTCAGCAAAATGACAGAAGAGCAGGAGATCAAACACCGCATGTTCTCACTCATAGTCGGGTGTTGAAAAATGAGAACACATGGACAGAGGGAGGGGAGCTATACACACTGGGGTTAATTGGGGGGAAATAGCGGAGGGACGGTGGTGGTGGGGAGCTGGGGAGATACAGCAAGGGGATAAATGCCAGATGTAGGTGATGGGGAGGAAGGCAGCAAATCACAGTGACACCTATGTATCGATGCAAAAATTTTGCATGTTCTTCACATGTACCCCAAAACCTAAAATGCAATAAAATAAATAAATGGGGGAAAAAAGAAAAATACCTGGCTCTAAAACAAAAACGAAGCAATCTAGCAGAATGGCTGTCAAGGGGTACATTCACTTTACACAGTTAAACTGATGTGTGTACGCAGCACTTCATAAACCCTTTCTTTAGAGAATCCAGAAACGGATATTTCCTGTGATATACAGGCTTAAAAAATTAGCAATAAGACTCCGTCTAAAACACAGGAGAAACGTATATTTCAAACTGCTCTGCTGTGTGTTGATTCAACTGAGGAAGTTGCATCTATGTTTAGATTCAGCGAGTTGGAAACACGTTTCTTCTAACAGCTGCGTTTGGATATTCCAGAGTGAATTGGAGTATATGCTGTAATGAGAAATATCTGGCTCTAAAAGAAAAACGGATCTATCTAACAGAATGGTGGTCAAAGTGTGCATTCAACTTACAGAGTTTAACTGATGTGTGTATGTAGCAATTCAGAAACCCTTTCTGTAGAGAATCGAGAAATGGATATTTCCAGCAATATACATGCATATAATTATTAGCAGTAAAACTGCATCTAAAACACAGGAGAAACATATGTTACAAACTGCTCTGCTGTGTTTATTCATCTTAGGACGTTACATCTATGTTTAGATTCAGCGAGTTGCAAATACATTTCTTCTAAAAGCTGCGTTTGGATATTCCACAGTGAATGGGAGTACATTCTGTAATGAGAAATATCTGGATGTAAAACAAAAACAGAGCTTTCTAGAAGAATGGTTGTCAAGGTGTCGATTCAACTTACACAGTTAAACTGATGTGTGTATGTAGCAGTTCAGAAACCCTTTCTTTGGAGAACCCAGAAACGGATATTTCCAACCGCATACAGGCATATAAGAATTAGCAGTAAGACTGTGTCTAAAACACAGGAGAAACGTATATTTCAACCTGCTCTGCTGTATGTTGGTTCACCTTTGGAAGTTGCATCTATGTTTAGAGTCAGCGAGTTGGAAACAGGTTTCTCCTAAAACCTGCGTTTGGATATTCCACAGTCAATGGGAGTATATGTTGTAATGAGAAATATCTGGTTCTAAAACAAAAACGGAGGTATCTATCAGAATGGTTGTCAATGTGTACGTTCAACTTACACAGGTAAACTGACGTGTGTATGTAGCAGTTCAGAAACCCTTTCTTTGGAGAATCCAGAAACAGGTATTTCTAGCCATATACAGTCATATAAGAATTAGCAGTATGATTGCGTCTAAAACACAGAAGAAATGCATAGTTCAAACTGCTCTGCTCTGTGTTTGTTCATCTTAGGAAGTTGCATCTATGTTTAGATTCAGTGAGTTGGAAACAAGTTACTTCTAAAAGCTGTGTTTCAATATTCCAGAGTGAAAGGGAGTATAAGATGTAATGAGAAATATCTGGCTCTAAAACATAAAGGAGCCCTCTAGCAGAAAGGTGGGGAAGGCTAGCATTCAACTTACAGAATTAAACTGATGTGTGTATGCACCAATTCAGAAAACATTTCTTTGGGGAATCCAGAAACGGATATTTCCAGCCATATACAGGCATATGAGAATTAGCAGTAAGACTGCGTCTAAAACACAGGAGAAACGTATATTTCAAACTGCTCTGCTGTGTGTTCGTTCACCTTAGGAAATTGCATCTATGTTTAGATTCAGCGAGTTGGAAACACGTTTCTTCTAAAAGCTGCGTTTGGATCTTCCAGAGTGAATGGGAGCATATGCTTGAATGAGAAATATCTGGCTCTAAAAGAAAAACGGAGCTATCTGGCACAGTGGTTGTCAAGGTGTACATTCATCTTACAGAGCTAAACTATGTGTTTATGTAGCAGTTCAGAAACCCTTTCTTTGGAGAATCCAGAAACGGATATTACCAGCCATATACTTGCATATATCAATTAGCAGTAAGACTGTGTCTAAAACACAGAAGAAACGTATATTTCTAACTGCTCTGCTGTGTGTTGCTTCAGCTTCAGAATTTGCATCTATGTATAGATTCAGCAAGTTGGAAACACGTTTCTTCTAAAACCTGCGTTTGGATATTCCAGAGTGAATGGGAGTATAGGCTGTAATGAGAAATATCTGGCTCTAAAACAAAAACGGAGCTCTCTATCAGAATGGTTGTCAAGGTGTACGTTCAACTCACAGAGTTAAACTGATGTGTGTATGTAGCAGTTCAGATGCCCTTTCTTTGAAGAATCCAGAAACGGATATTTCCAGTCACATACAGGTATATAAGAATTAGCAGTAAGACTGCGTCTAAAACACAGGAAAAACGCATATCTCAAACTGCTCTGATGTGTGTTGGTTCACCTTAGGAAATTACATGTATATTGAGATTCAGCGAGTTGGAAACACGTTTCTTCTAAAAGCTGCTTTTGGATATTCCAGAGTGAATGGGAGTATATTGTGTAATGAGAAATATCAGGCTCTAAAACAAAAACGGAGCTATCTAGCAGAATGGTTTTCAAGGTGTACATTCAACATACAGAGTTAAACCGCTGTGTGTATGTAGCAGTTCAGAAACCGTTTCTTTGGAGAATCCAGCAACGGATATTTCCAGCCATATGGCATCATATAAGAATTAGCGGTAAGATGCTTCTAAAATACAGGACAAACGTATATTTCAACCTGCTCTGCTGTGTGTTGGTTCATCTTAGGAAGTTGCATCTATGTTTAGATTTAGGGAGTTTGAAACACGTTTTTTCGAAAAGCTGCATTAGGATATTCGTGAGTGAATAGGAGTATATGCTGTAATGAGAAATATCTGACTCTAAAACAAAAAAGGAACTATCTAGCAGAATGGTTGTCAATGTGTGCATTCAACTTACAGAGTCAAATTGATGTGAGTATGTAGCATTTCAGAAACCATTTCGTTGGAGAATCCAGAAACGGATATTTCCAGCCATATACCATCATATAAGAATTAGCAGTAAGATGCTTCTGAAACACAGGAGAAACGTACATTTCAAACTCCTCTGATCTGTGTTGGTTCAGCTTAGGTAGTTACATCTACTTGTAGATTCAGCGAGGTGGAAACACCTTTCTTCTAAAAGCTGCTTTTGGATATTCATGAGTGAATGGAAGTATAAGCTATAATGAGAAATATCTGGCTCTAAAAGAAAAACGGAGCTATCACGCAGAATGGTTGTAAAGGTGTACATTCAACGAACAGAGTTAAACTGGTGTCTGTATGTACCAGTTCAGAAACACTTTCTTTGGAGAATACAGAAAGGGATATTTCCAGCCATATACAGGTATATAAGAATAGGCAGTTGGACTGCGTCTAAAACACAGGAGAAACGCATAGTTCAAACGGCTCTGCTGTGTGTTGGCTCACCTTAGGATGTTGCATATATGTTTAGATTCATCGAGTTGAAAACATTTTTCTTCTAAAACCTGCGTTTGGACATTCCAGAGTGAAAGGGAGTATATGGTGTTATGAGAAATATCTGGCCCTAAAGAAAAAACGGAGCTCTCTAGCAGAATTGTTGACAAGGTGTATATTCAACTTACAGAGTTAAACTAATGTCTGTATTGAACAGTTCAGAAACCCTTACTTTGGAGAATCCAGAAATGGGTATTTCCAGTCATATACAGCCATATAAGAATTAGTAGTAAGACTGTGTTTAAAACACAGGAGAAACGAATATTACAAATGGCTCTGCTCTGTGTTGGTTAATCTTAGGAGGTTGCATCTATATTTAGATTCAGCGAGTTGGAAACACGTTTCTTCTAAAAGCTGCGTTTTGATATTTAAGAGTGAATGGGAGTATATGCTGCAGTGAGAAATATCTGTCTCTAAAACAAAAATGGAGCTCTCTAGTGGAGTGGTTGTCAAGGTTTCCATTCAGCTTACAGAGTTAAACTGATGTGTGTATGTAGCAGTTCAGGAACCCTTTCTGTGGAGATCCAGAAATGGATATTTCCAGCCATGTACAGGCATATAAGAATGAGTTGTTGGGAGGATCCAAGATGGCCATTGAGGAACAGCTCAGGATTGCAGCTCCCAGTGAAAGCGCAGAGGGTGAGTGGACGCCGCAATTTTATTGCCCACAGACTAGGAAATTCCCAGGAGGAGGACCTCCACAGGTTTCCAGACCCGGTGTTTCGGCCAGCCCTGCTGTGCCTGCCGGCACTGCTGCTTTGCCCCTCGTGACTGCTTTGTTGGTGTCCTGGGGCAGCAGTTCTCTGTACAAAATACACTGGTCCAGGTGCCCTTTTGGTTGGTGGTTGGAGCCATGGGAAGTCGCCCATTCATCTGTTTAGAAAGGGGACTGAGCAGAAAACCAGGACAGTAGATTCCTCAGTGCCGCAGTTTAAGCCAGCACAGTGAGTGGCCGCAGGGGAAAACAAACAGACCCCAGTGACTCTTCAACAGGCGACTGGAACACCAGCTTAAAAAAGGCTCTGAGGCAGGGAGCCAGGCGATCAGGCTTGGCTGGTTCAACCCCCACAAAAGAACAGCAACCAGATACTCTGGATTGAGAGTTTCACAGCAAGCGCAGCTGAACCCGGGACGGTCCAGCTCTGTGGCGGGGGGGCATCTGCTATTACCGAGGCAGCCCACCACTACGGAGGTAGTCAGCCATTGCTGAGGCAGCCCGCCGTTGCCAAGGCAACCCGCCACTGTAGAGACACTCCGCCTCAACAGAGGTGGGCCACCATCGCGAAGGCAGTTCTAACTACACCCATAAAAACAGAACTGCAGAGAAGTTCACTCGCCAGCTGGGCGGAGCCCACAGCCCCTCAGCAAAGCCTCTACAGGCAGACAGTGACTAGGCTGCCTCCTTGCTGGACAGGGCAGCACTGAAGGAAAAAAAAAAAAAGAGAGAAGGCATCAGTATAGCCGAAAACCATAAAGCCATAAATCCCAGGGACAGAGTACCTGGGAACAAAAAGCAGTTTATGAGTTCTGCTGCAGCAGACCTAAACGTACCTGCCCGGCAGCTCTGAATGAACAACGGAGCTCACAGCTCATCATTTGAGCTCCTATAAAGAAGAGACCGTCTCCTCAAGCAGCTCCCTGACCCCTATATATCCAAAGAGCCACCTCATAAAGGAGAGATCAGATTGACACTAGGCAGGTGTCCTTCTGGGACCAAGATAGCAGAAGAAGAAAACTGGTAACAACCCTTACTGTTCAGCAGTTGCTGCAGGTGACCCCGGCAAGCAGGGCCTGGAGTGCACCTCAGCAGACCTACAGCAGAGGAGCCAGACTGTCAGAAGGAAAACCAAGAAACAGAAAAAACCTCATCATCAACAAACAGACCGTCAATCTGAAAGATTTGAGACCCAATCTGAAAGCCAACAATGACAAAGTCGACAGGTGGATAAATCCTTAAAGATGGGAAGAATTGAGCGCAAAAAGGATGTAAACACCCGAAACCAGAACACCTCTCCTCCTACAACGGATCACAACTCCTCACCAGCAAGGGAACAAGGTTGGATGGAGAACGAGTGTGATGATATGAGAGAATCAGACTTCAGAAGGTGGGTAGTAAGAAACTTCTGTGCACTTAAAGAACATGTTCTAACCAAATGCAAAGAAACTAAGAACCTTGAAAAAAGATTTGATGAAATGCTAACGAGAATGGACAAAATAGAAAGGAATATAAGTGAATTGATGGAGCTGAAAAACGCAACACGAGAACTTCGTGAAGCATGCACAAGTATCAACAGCCGAATTGACCAAACAGAGGACAGGATATCAGAGGTCGAAGATCAACTCAATGAAATAAAACGGGAAGGCAAGACTGGAGAAAAAAGAGTAAAAAGGAATGAATAAAATCTCCAAGAAATGTGGGACTATGTGAAAAGACCTAATCTACGTTTGATAGGCGTACCTGAATGCGACGAAGAGAATGAATCCAAGCTGGAAAATACTCTTCAGGATATTATACAGGAAAACTTCCCCAACCTAGCAAGGCAGGCAAACATTCAAGTCCAGGAAATACAGAGAACACCACAAAGATATTCGTCAAGAAGAGCAACCCCAAGGCACATAATCGTCAGATTCACCAGGGTTGAAATGAAGGAGAAAATACTAAGGGCAGCCAGAGAGAAAGGTTGGGTTACCGACAAAGGGAAGCCCATCAGACTCACAGCAGATCTCTCAGCAGAAACCCTACAAGCCAGAAGAGAGTGGTGGCCAATATTCCACATCCTTAAGGAAAAGAACTTTCAACCCACAATCTCCTATCCAGCCAAACTAAGCTTCATTAGTGAAGGAGATATAAAATCCTTTGTGAACATGCAAGTATTCAGAAATTTCGTCACCACCAGGCCAGCTTTGCAAGACCTCCTTAAAGAGGCTCTACACATATAAAGGAACAACAAGTACCAGCCACTCCAAAAACATGCCAAAAGGTAAACAGAATCAACACAATGATGAATCTACATCAACTAAAGGGCAAAACACCCAGGTAGCACCAAAATGGCAGTATCAAATTCGCACTTAACAATATTAACCCTAAATCTAAATGGATTAAATGTCCAATCAAAAGACACAGACTGGCAGACTGGATAAAAAGCCAAAACACATCCTTGTGCTGTATCCAGGAAACCCATCTCACATGCAAGGATACACAAAGGCTCGAAATAAAGGGATGGAGGAAGATTTACCAAGCAAATGGAGAGCAAAAAAAAAGCAGGAGTTGCAATTCTCATCTCTGATAAATTAGCAACAAAGATAAAAAGGGACAAAAAAGGACATTACATAATGGTAAAATGATCAATAAAACAAGAAGAGCTAATGATCCTAAATATATATGCACCCAACACAGGAGCACCCAGATATATAAGGCAAGCTCTTAATGACTTATGAAGAGACTTAGACTCCCACACAAAAATAGTGGGTGACTTTAACACCCCATTGTCAATATTAGACATATCAACCAGACAGAAAATTAACAAGGATATCCAGGACTTGAACTCAGACCTGGACCAAGCAAACCTAATAGACATGTACAGAACTCTCCACCCCAAATCCACAGGATATACATTCTTCTCAGCACCACATCACACCTACTCTAAAATTGACCACATAATTGGGAGTAAATCACTCCTCAGAAAATGCAATAAGAAAGTAAATCGTAACAAACAGTCTCTCAGACCACAGTGCAATCAAGTTAGAACTCAGAATTCAAAAACTAACTCAGAACCGCACAGCTTCATGGAAAGTGAACAACTTGCTCTTGAATGTTGACTGGATAAACAATGAAATGAAAACAGAAATAAAGATGTTCTTCGAAACCAATGAGAATGAAGACACAACATATCAGAATCTCTGGGACTCATTTAAAGCAGTCTCTAGAGGAAAATATATAGCAATAAATGCCCACATGAGAAGCAAGGAGAGATCAAAAATTGACACCCTATCATCAAAACTGAAAAGGCTAGAGGAACAAGATCAAAAAACCTCAAAGCATAGCAGAAGACAAAAAATAACTAAGATCAGAGCAGAACTGAACGAGATAGAGACACAAAAAACCCTTCAAAAAATCAATAATCCAGGAGCTGGTTTTTTGATAAGATCAACAAAATAGACAGATTACTAGCCAGATTAATAAAAAAGAAAAGGGGGAATAACCAAATTGACGCAATAAAAAATGATAAAGGGGATATCACCACAGATTCCACAGAAATTCATCAGAGATTATTACAAACAACTCTAGGCACACAAACTAATAAACATGGAAGAAATGGATAAATTCCTGGACATTTGCCTCCACCCAAGCCTAAACCAGGAAGAAGCCGAAACCCTGAACAGACCCATAACAAGGTCTGAAGTTGAGGCAGCAATTAAGAGCTTACCACCCAAAAAAAGCCCAGGTCCAGATGGGTTCACAGCTGAATTCTACCAGACGTACAAAAGGAGCTGGTACCATTCCTTCTGAAACTATTCCAAACAATACAAAAAGAGGGAATTCTTCCCAAATCATTTTATGACACCAACATCATCCTGATTCCAAAACCCGGCAGAGGCTCAACAAGAAAAGAAAACTTCAGGCCAATATCCATGATGAACATAGATGCAAAAACCTTCAATAAAATACTGAAAAACCGATTGCAACAGCACATCAAAAAGCTTATCCACCATGATCAAGTAGGCGTCATCCCGGGGATGCAAGGCTGGTTCACCATACGCAAGTCTATAAACGTAATACACCACATAAACAGCACCAAAGACAGAAACCACATGATTATCTCAATTGATGCAGAGAAGGCCTTTGACAAAATTCAACAGCGCTTTATGCTAAAAGCACTCAATAAGCTAGCAATTGATGGAACGTATCTCAAAATAATAAAAGCTATTTATGATAAACCAACAGCCAATATCATAGTGAATGGGCAAAAAATTGAAGCATTGCCCTTGAAATGTGGCACCAGACAAGGATGTCCTCTATCACCACTGCTATTCAATATAGTATTAAAAGTTATAGCCAGAACAATCAGGCAAGAAAAAGAAATAAAGGGCATTCAAATAGGAATGGAGGAAGTCAAATTGTCTCTATTTGCAGACGACATGATTGTATAACTAGAAGACCCATTGTCTCAGCCCCAAATCTCCTGAAACTGATAAGCAAATATCTGGCTGTAAAACAAAAATGGAGCATTCCAGCAGAATGGTTGTCAAGGTGTGCATTCAACTTACAGAGTTAAACGGATGTGTGTATGCAGCAGTTCAGTAACCCTTTCTTTGTAGAATCAAGAAACGGATATTTCCAGCCATATACAGTCATAAAAGAATTAGCAGTCAGACTGCGTCTAAAACACAGCAGAAGCGTATATTGCAAATGGCTCTGCTGTGTGTTGGTTCATCTCAGGAAGTTGCATCTATGTTTAGTTTCAGCGAGTTTGAAACATGTTTCCATTAAAAGCTGCATTTGGGTATTCAAGAGTGAATGGGAATATATGCTGAAATGAGAAATATCTGGCTCTAAAACAAAAGCAGAGCTATCCAGCAGAATGGTTGTCAAGGTGTACATTCAACGTACAGAGTTAAACTGATGTGTGTATGTAGCAGTTCAGAACCCCTTTCTTTCAAGAACCCAGAAATGGATATTTCCAGCCAGTTACAGGCATATAAGAATTAGCAGGAAGAATGCGTCTGAAACACAGGAGATAAGCATATTTCAAACTGCTCTGCTGTGTGTTGGTTCACCTTAGGAAGATGCATCTATGATTAGATTCAGCGAGTTGGAAACATGTTTCTTGTAAAACCTGTGTTTGGATATTCCAGATTGAAGTGGAGTACAAGCTCTAATGAGAAATATCTGGCTCTAAAAGAAAAACATTGATATCTAGCAGAATGGTTGCCAAGGTGTACATTCAACTTACAGAGTTAAACTTATGTGTATGCAGCAGGTCAGGAACCCTTTCTTTGGAGAATCCAGAAACGGATATTTCCAGCCATATACTTGCATATAAGAATGAGTATTAAGGCTGTGTCTAAACACAAAAGAAACGTATATTTTAAGCTGCTTTGCTGAATGTTATTTCAGCGTAGGAAGTTGCATCTATGTTTAGATTCAGCGAGCTGTAAATACGTTTCTTCTAAAAGCTGCGTTTGGATATTCCAAAATGAATGGGAGTATATTGTGTAATGAGAAATATCTAGCTCTAAAACAAAAACGGAGCTCTCTAACAGAATGGTTGTCAACGTGTACATTCAACTTACAGAGTAAAACTGATGTGTGTCTGTAGCAGTTCAGAAACCCTTTCTTTGGAGAATCCAGAAACGGATATTTCCAGCCATATACAGGCATATAAGAATTTTCAGTAAGACTGCATCTAAAACACAGGATAAACGTATATTTTGAACTGCTCTGCTGTGTGTTGGTTCATCTTAGGACGTTGCATCTAAGTTTAGATTCAGCGAGTTGAAAACACATTTCTTCTAAAAGCTGAGTTTGGATATTCCAGGGTGAATGGGATTATAGGCTATAATGAGAAAAATCTGACTCTAAAACAAAAATGGTGCTATCTACTAGAATGGTTGTCAAGGGGTACATTCAACTTACAGAGTTAAACTGATGTGTGTATGCACCAGTTCAGAATTCCTTTCTTTGGAGAACCCAGAAAAGGATATTTCCAGCCATATACAGGCATATGATAATTAGTAGTAAGACTGCATCTAAAACACAGCAGAAATGTATATTTCAAACTGCTCTACTGTGTGGTAGTTCACCTTAGGAAGTTCAATCTATGTTGAGATTCAGCGAGTTGGAAACACGTTTCTTCTAAAAGCTGCGTTTGGATATTCCAGAGTGAATGACAGTATAAGCTGTAATGGGATATATCTGGCTCTAAAACAAAAACAGAGCTCTCTAGCAGAATGGTTGTCAAGGTGTACATTCAAGTTACAGAGTTAAATTGATGTATGTCTGTAGCAGTTCAGAAACCCTTTCTTTGGAGAATCCAGAAACATATATTTCCAGCCACATACAGGTATATAAGAATTAGCAGTAAGACTGCATCTAAAGCACAGAAGAAACGCATATTTCGAACTGCTATGCTGTGTGTCTGTTCACCTTAGGGAGTTGCATCTATATTTAGATTCAGGGAGTTGGAAACACGTTTCTTCTAAAAGCTGCCTTTGGATAGTCCAGAGTGAATTGGAGTATATGGTGTAATGAGAAATATATGGCTCTAAAACAAAAACGGAGCTCTCTAGCAGAATGGTTGTCAAGGTGTACATTCAACTTACAGAGTAAAACTGATGTGTGTATGTAGCAGTTCAGAAACACTTTCTTTGGAGAATCCAGAAATGGATATTTCCAGCCATATATAGGTATATAAGAATTAGCAGGAAGACTACGTCTAAAACACA
This sequence comes from Sapajus apella, assembly GCF_009761245.1. Classification (NCBI taxonomy): domain Eukaryota; kingdom Metazoa; phylum Chordata; class Mammalia; order Primates; family Cebidae; genus Sapajus; species Sapajus apella. The sequence continues at coordinate 519,161 of NW_022437180.1, forward strand.
GAAGAAACACATATTTCCAACTGCTCTGCTGTGTATTTGCTCACCTTAGGACGTTGCGTCTATGTTTACATTCAGCGAGTTGGAAACACGTTTCTTCTTCTTTTTTTTTTTTTCAAAGGAACATTCCTTTAAGTTTCACCTTAGGAAAACAGAGACACTCTGTGAAAGCGTGCAGGGCACTCCTGGGCGCCCAAGTCATTTTCTACTCCAGAGGATATGGAGAAAAAGGCTGGAGGGAAACAAAGGGCCTCAAGGGAAAGGAGGAAAAGCAGTCTCTAGCCTTATGTAATGTAAACCCCTTGGAGTAAGTTCCAAAGAGGAAAGGAGGCAGAAGGAAGAGAAGCTCCAAGGTGACGTCTGCTCCAAGACAAGATGATGTAGAGGTATGGAGACTGCCCTGCCATCACTTCCCATGTAAGTCACTCAGCTCCTTGTCATCCTTTCAGCGCTTGTGGGTGAAGAGGGAGGCGACAGGGTAAAGCTAGGCTTTGGCCAGGAAGCGGTATCCTGGGATGTCAATCTCATACTCTCCCAGGTTGATGAAATCTGTTGTCGCCACCTGCTCTTCCACTGTGTCCTCAGAAAAATTGTCCACAAAGCCCCGGCAAACATGGCGCTCCAGGCTGTAGCTGTAGGAAAGGCTGGTCGTCTTGCCAACAAACTGCCCATTCCGGTAAACGGGCTCTCCCCACGAAGGCCAAAGGTCTAGGTCTGTGTCATGGTCGTCCAGGATGAACATGGTGAAGCATTTATACACGTTTCTTCTAAAAGCTGCGTTTGGATATTCCAGAGTGAATGGGAGTATATGGTGTAATGAGAAATATCTGTCTCTAAAACAAAAACGGAGCCATCTAGCAGAGTGGTTGTCAAGGTGCACATTAAACTTACAGAGTTGAACTGATGTGCGTCTCTCGCATTTCAGAAACCCTTTCTATGGAGAATCCAGAAACAGATATTTCCAGCGATATACAGGCATAAAAGAATTCGCAGTAAGACTGTGTCTAAAACACAGGAGAAACACATATTTCAAACTGCTCTGCTGTGTGTTTGTTCATCTTAGGGAGTTGAATCTATGTTTACATTTAGCGAGTTGGAAACACGTTTCTTCTAAAGCTGCGTTTGGATATTCCAGAGGGAATGGGAATATAAGCTGTAATGACAAATACCTGGCTCTAAGACAAAAACGGAGGTAACTAGCAGAACGATTGTCAAGGTGTGAATTCAACTTATAGATTTAAACGGATGTGTGAATGTAGCAGTTCAGAAACCCTTTCTTTGGATAATCTAGAAACAGATATTTCCAGCCATATAAAGGTATATAATAATTCGCCATAAGATCGTGTCTAAAACACAGGAGAAACGTATATTTAAAACAGCTCTGCTGTGTTTCGTTCACCTTAGGAAGTTGCCTCTAAGATTAGATTCAGCGAGTTAGAAACACGTTTCTTCTAAAAGCAGCCTTTGAATATTCCTGAGTGAATGGGAGTATATGCTGTAATGAGAAATATCTGGTTCTAAAACAAAAACGGAGCTCTATGGAAGAATGGTTGTCAAGGTGTACATTCAACTTACAGAGTAAAACCGATGTGTGTACGTAGCAGTTCAGAAACACTTTCTTTGGAGAATCCAGAAATGGCTATTTCCAGCCATATACAGGCATATAAGAATTAGCGGTAAGACTGCATCTAAAACACAGAACAAACACATATTTCAAACTGCTCTGCTGTGTGTTTGTTCACATTAGGAAGTTGCGTCAATGTTTACATTCAGCGAGCTGGAAACACGTTTCTTCTAAAAGCTGCCTTTGGATATTCCAGAGTGAATGGGAGTATAAGCTGTAATGAGAAATATCTGGCTCTAAAACAAAAGCGGAACTCTCTAGCAGAATGGTTGTCAAGGTGTACATTGAAGTTACAGAGTGAAACTAATGCGTGTATGCAGCAGTTCAGAAACACTTTCTTTGGAGAATCCAGTAATGGATATTTCCAACCTTATACAGGCATATAAGAATTAGCAGTAAGTCTGCCTCTAAAACACAGAAGAAACACATATTTCAAACTGCTCTGCTGTGTGTTTCTTAACCCTAGGACGTTGCATCTATGTTTACATTCAGGGAGTTGGAAACACATTTCTTCTTTTTTTTTTTTTTTTCTTTTTCAAAGAAAGGTTCCTTTAAGTTTCAACTTAGGAAAACAGAGACACTCCCTGAAAGCGTGCAGGGCACTCCTGGGCACCCAAGTCATTTTCTACTCCAGAGGATATGGAGGAAAGGGCTGGAGGGAAACAAAGGGCCTGAAGGGAAAGGAGGAAAAGCAGTCTCTAGCCTTATGTAATGCACACCCCTTGGAGTATGTTCCAAAGAGGAAAGGAGGCAGAAGGAAGAGAAGCTCCAAGGTGACGTCTGCTCCAGGACAAGTTGATGGAGAGGTGGGGAGGCTGCCCTGCCATCACTTCCCATGTAAGTCACTCAGCTCCTTGTCATCCTTTTGGCGCTTGTGGGTGAAGAGGGAGGCGACAGGGTAAAGCTTGGCTTTGGCCAGGAAGCGGTATCCTGCGATGTCAATCTCATATTCTCCCCAGTTGATGAAATCTGCTGTCGCCACCTGCTCTTCCCCCATGTCCTCAGAAAAATTGTCCACAAAGCCCAGGCAAACGTGGCACTCCAGGCTGTAACTGTAGGCACAGCTGGTCGTCTTGTAAACAAACTGCCCATTCTGGTAAATGGGCTATCCCCACCAAGGCCAAAGGTCTAGGTCTGTGTCATGGTAGTCCAGGATGAACGTGGTGAAGCGTTTATACACGTTTCTTCTAAAAGCTGCGTTTGGATATTCCACAGTGAATGGGAGTATATGGTGTAATGAGAAATACCTGGCTCTGAAACAAAAACGGAGATATCTAGCAGGATGGTTTTCAAGGCGTACATTCAAGTTACAGAGTAAAAGTGATGAGTGTATGTAGTAGTTCAAAGGCACTTTGTTTGGAGAATCCAGAAATGGATATTTCCAGCCTTATACAGGCATATAAGAATTAGCAGGAAGACTCCGTCTAAAATACAAAAGAAACACATATTTCAAACTGCTCTGCTGTGTGCTTGTTCAACTTAGGAAGTTGTATGTATGTTTACATTCAGCGAGTTGGAAACACGTTTCTTCTAAAAGCTCGATTTGGATATTCCATAGTGAATGGGAGTTTATGGGGAAATGAGAAATATCTCGCTCTAGAACAAAAACGGTGCTATCTAGCAGAATGGTTCTCAAGGTGTACATTCAGCTTACAGAGTTAAACTGATGAGTGTCTCTAGCAGTTCAATAATCCTTTCTTTGGAGAATCCGGAAACGGATATTTCCAGCCATATACAGGCATATAAGAATTAGCAGGAGGACTGTGTCTAAAACACAGGAGAGACGAATTTTTCAAACTGCTCTGCTGTGTGTTGCTTCGTCTTAGGAAGATGCATCTATGTTTAGATTCAGTGACTTGGAAGCACTTTTCTTCTGTAAGCTGCGTTTGGATATTCCAGAGTGAATGGGACTATAAGCTGTAATGAGAAATATCTGGCTCTAAAACAAAAACGGAGCTCTCTAGCAGAATGGTTTTCAAGGCGTACATTCAACTTACAGAGTAAAACTGATGTGTGTGTGTAGCAGTTCAGAAACACTTTGGAGAATCCAGAAGTGGATATTTCCAGCCATATACAGTCATGTAAGAATTAGCAGTAAGACTGCGTCTAAAGCACAAAAGAAACACATATTTCATACTGCTCTGCTGTGTGTTTGTTCACCTTAGGAAGTTGCGTGTATGTTTACATTCAGCGATTTGGAAACACGTTTCTTCTAAAAGCTGCGTTGGGGTATTCCATAGTCAATGGGAATATAAACTGTAATGAGAAATACCTGGCTCAAAAACAAAAACGGAGCTCTCTAGCAGAATGGTTGTCCAGGTGTACATTCAACTTACAGAGTAAAAGTGATGTGTGTATGTAGCAGTTCGGAAACACTTTCTTTGGAGAATCCAGAAATGGGTATTTTCAGCCATACACAGGCATACAAGAATGAGCAGTAAGACTGCGTCTAAAACACAGAAGAAACACGTATTTCAAACTGCTCTGCTGTGTGTTTGTTCACATTAGGAAGTTGCGTCTATGTTTACATGCAGCGAGTTGGAAACACGTTTCTTCTAAAAGCTGCGTTTGGATATACCAGAGTGAACGGGAGTATGTGGTGTAAAGAGAAATATATTGCACTAAAACAAAAACGCAATTATCTAGCAGAATGGTTGTCAAGGTGTGCATTCAACTTACAGAGTTAAACTGATGTGTGTCTCTAGCAGTTCAGAAACCCTTTCTTTGGAGAATCCAGAAATGGATATTCCCAGCCATATACAGGCATATAAGAATTAGCAGTAAGACTGCGTCTAAAACACAGAAGAAACACATATTTCAAACTGCTCTGATGTGTGTTTGTTCACCTTAGGAAGTTGCATCTATATTTACATTCAGTCAGTTGGAAACCAGTTTCTTCTAAAAGCTGCGTTTGGATATTCCAGAGTGAAAAGGAGTATATGATGTAATGAGTAATATCTGGCTCTAAAACATAAACGGAGCTTTCCAGCAGAATGATTGTCAAGGTGTACATTCAACTTACAGAGTGAAACTGATGTGGGTCTCTAGCAGTTCAGAAACCCTTTCTTTGGAGAAACCAGAAATGGATATTTCCAGCCATATGCAGGCATATAAGAATTAGCGGTAAGGCTCCATCTAAAACTCAGGAGAAACGAATATTTCAAACTGCTTTGCTGTGTGTTGGTTCATCTTAGGAAGTTGCATCTATGTTTAGATTCAGCGAGTTGGAAACACGTTTCTTCTAAAAGGTGCTTTCGGATACTCCAGAGTGAATGGGAGTATAAGCTGTAATGAGAAATATCTGGCTCTAAAACAAAAACGCATCTCTCTAGCAGAATGGTTGTCAAGTTGTACATTCAACTTACAGAGTAAAACTGATGTGTGTCTCTAGCAGTTCAGAAATACTTTCTTTGGAGAATCCATAAATGGATATTTCCAACCATATACAGGCATACAAGAATTAGCAGTAAGACTGCGTCTAAAACACAGAAGAAACACATATTTCAAACTGCTCTGCTGTGTGTTTGTTCACCTTAAGAAGTAGCGCATTCAGCGAGTTGGAAACACGTTTCTTCTAAAATCTGCATTTGGATATTCCAGAGTGAATGGCAGTATATGGTATAATGAGAAATATCTTGCTCGAAAACAAAAACGGATCTCTCTAGCAGAATGGTTGTCAAGGTGTACATTCAACTTACAGAGAAACTGATATCTGTATGTAGCAGTTAAGAAACACTTTCTTTGGAAAATCCAGAAATGGATATTTCCAGCCTTATACAGGCATATAAGAATTAACAGTAAGTCTGCGTCTAAAACACAGAAGAAACACATATTTGAAAGTGCTCTGCTGTGTGTTTGTTCACCATAGGAAGTTGCGTCTATGTTTACATTCAGCGAGTTGGAAACACGTTTCTTCTAAAAGCTGCGTTTGGATATTCCAGAGTGAACAGGAGTATATGGTGTCAAGAGAAATATCTGGCACTAAAACAAAAACGTAGTTATCTAGCAGAATGGTTGTCAAGGGGTACATTCAACTTACAGAGTTAACATGATGTGTATATGTAGCAGTTCAGAAAACCTTTCTTTGGAGAAAGGAGAAATGGATATTTCCAGCCGTATACAGGCATATAAGAATTAGCAGTAAGACTGCGTCTAAAACACAGGAGAAACTTATTTTTCAAACTGCTCTGCTGTGTGTTGGTTCAACTTAGGAAGTTGCATCTATCTTTAGATTCAGCGAGTTGGAAACACGTTTCTTCTAAAAGCTGCTTTTGTATATTCTAGAGTGAATGGGAGTATATGCTGTAATGAGAAATATCTGGCTCTAAAACAAAAATGGAGCTGTCTAGCAAAATGATTGTCAAGGTGTATATTCAACTTAATGAGTTAAACTCATGTGTGCATGTAGCAGGTCAGAAACACTTTATTTGGAGAATCTAGAAATGGATATTTCCAGCCATATACAGGTGTATAAGAATAAACAGTAAGATCGCGTCTAAAACACAGGAGAAACTTACCTTTAAAACTTCTCGGAGGATCAAAGATGGCCGTTAAAGAACAGCTCCAGATTGCAGCTCCCGGTGATAGCACAGAGTGTGAGTGGACGCCGCATTTTTATTGCCCACAGACTACGAAAATCCCAGACGAAGAAGTTCCACAGCTCACCAGCATGTCTGTTTCGGCCAGCGCAACTGTGCCGGCCGGTGCCGCTGCTTTGCCCCATGCGGCTGCTTTGTTGGCTCCCCGGAATAGCGATTCCCTGTACAAAATACACTGTTCCAGGTGCCCTTTTGACCTGGCAATTGGAGCCACGGGAATTCACCCATTCCTCTGTTTAAAAAGGGGACTGAGCAGGGAACCAGGACAATAGATTCCAGGGCAAAAAATAAAAGGGCCACAAACCTCAGTGCTGCTGTTTAAGCCAGCGCAGTGAGTGGCCGCAGGGGAAAACAAACAGATCCCGGTGCCTCTTCAACAGGCGACTGGAACACAAACTTAAAAAAGGCTCTAAGGCAGGGAGCCAGGCGATCAAGCTCAGCTGCTCCCACCCCCACAAAAGAACAGGAATCAGAAACTCTGGATTGAGACTTTCACAGCAAGCACAGCTTAACCCGGGACGTTCCAGCTTTGTGGGGGATGGGCGTCTGCCATTACTGAGGCAGTACACCATGACGGAGGTAGTTAGCCAATGCTGAGGCAGCCTGCCATTGCCAAGTCAACCCGCCATTCCTGAGGCAGCCTGCCATTGCCAAGGCAACCCGACACAGCAGAGAGACTCTGCCTCAACACAGGCGGGCCACCATCGCCAAAGCAGTTCTAACTACACCCATATAAACAGGACTGGGGGGAAGTTCACTTGGCAGCTGCACGGAGCCCACAGCAGCTCAGCAAAGCCTCTACAGGCTGACAGTGACTAGGCTGCCTCCTTGCTGGGCAGGGCAGGTCTGAAGGAAAAAAAAAGACAGCAGCATAATGAAAACTCATAAATAAAGCTCTAAATCCCTGGGACAGAGCACCTGGGAACAAAAAGCAGTTTATGAGTTCTGCTGCAGCAGACCGAAACGTACCTGCCCAGCAGCTCTGAATGAACAACAGAGCTCACAGCTCACCATTTGTGCTCCTATAAAGAAGAGACCGTCTCCTCAAGCAGCTCCCAGATGCCGATATATCCAAAGAGACATCTCATAAAAAGAGATCAGATTGACACTAGGCGGGTATCCTTCTGGGACAAAGATAGCAGAATAAGAAAACTGGTAACAACCCTTACTGTTCAGCAGTTGCTGCAGGTGAACCCCAGGCAAGCAGGGCCTGGAGTGAACCTCAGCAGACCTACAGCAGAGGGGCCAGAGTGTCAGAAGGAAAACCAAGAAACAGAAATAATCTCATCATCAACAAACAGATTGTCAATCTGAAAGGTTTGAGACCAAATCTGAAAGCCAGCAACTACAAAGTCGACTGGTGGATAAATCCTTACTGATGGGAAGAAACCAGGGTAAAAAGGATGAAAACACCCGAAACCAGAACACCACTCCTCCTACAAGGGATCACAACTCCCCACCAGCAAGGGAACAAGGTTGGAGGGAGAACGAGTGTGATGATATGACAGAATCAGACTTCAGAAGGTGGGTAGTAAAAACTTCTGTGAACTTAAACAACATGTTCCAACCAAATGCAAAGAAATTAAGAACCTTCAAAAAAGATTTGACGAAATCCTAATGAGAATGGACAAAATAGAAAGGAATATAAGTGAATTGATGAAGCTGAAAAACACAACACGAGAAATTCACGAAGCATGCACAATTATCAACAGCCCAATTGACCAAGCAGAAGAAAGCATATCAGAGGTCGAAGAACAACTCAATGAAATAAAACGGGAAGGCAAGACTGGAGAAAAAAGGGTAAAAAGGAATGAACAAAATCTCCAAGAAATGTGGGACTATGTGAAAAGACATAATCTACATTTGATAGGCGTACCTGAATGCAACGAAGAGAATGAATCCAAGCTGGAAAATGCTCTTCAGGATATTATCCAGGAAAGCTTCCCCAACCTAGCAAGGCAGGCAAACATTCAAGTCCAGGAAATACAGAGAAACACCACAAAGATATTCGTCAGGAAGAGCAACCCCAAGGCACATAATCGTCAGATTCACCAGGGTTGAAATGAAGGAGAAAATGCTAACGGCAGCCACAGAGAAAGGTCCGGTTACCCACAAAGGGAAGCCCATCAGACTCACAGCAGATCTCTCAGCAGAAACCCTACAAGCCAGAAGAGAGTGGGGGTCAATATTCAACATTCTTAAAGAAAAGAACTTTCAACCCAGAATCTCCTATCCAGCCAAACTAAGCTTCATAAGTGAAGGAAAAATAAAATCCTTTGTGAACATGCAAGTACTCAGAGATTTCGTCACCACCAGGCAAGCTCTACAAGAGCTCCTGAAAGAGGCCCTACACATATAAAAGAACAACAAGTACCAGCTCAACTAAAGGGCAAAACAGCCAGCTGGCACCAAAATGGCAGTATCATATTCTCACACAACAATATTAACCCTAAATGTAAATGGACTAAATACCCCGATCAAAAGACACAGACTGGCCAATTGGATAAAAAGCCAAAACACATCGGTGTGCTGTATCCAGGAAACCCATCTCACATGCAAGGATACAAAAAGGCTCAAAATAAAGGGATGGAGGAAGACTTACCAAGCAAATGGAGAGCAAATAAAAAAGCAGGAGTTGCAATTCTCATCTCTGATAAATTACACTTTAAAGCAACAAAGATCATAAGAGACAAAGAGGGACATTACATAATGGTAAAAGGATCAATGCAACAAGAAGAGCTAACGATCCTAAATTTATACGCACCATTACAGGAGCACCCAGATACATAAGGTAAGTTCTTAATGACTTACAAAGAGACTTAGACTCCCACACAGTAATAGTGGGAGACTTTAACACCCCATTGTCAACATTAGACAGATCAACCAGACAGAAAATTAACAAGGATATCCAGGACTTGAACTCAGACCTGGACCAAGCAAACCTAATAGACATTTACAGAACTCTCCACCCCAAAGCCACAGAATATACATTCTTCTCAGCACCACATCACACCTACTCTAAAATTCACCACATAATTGGGAGCAAACCACTCCTCAGCAAATGCAAAAGAACGGAAATCGTAACAAACAGTCTCTCAGACCACAGTGCAATCAAGTTAGAACTCAGAATTCAAAAACTAACTCAGAACCGCACATCTTCATGGAAACTGAACAACTTGCTCTTGAATGTTGACTGGATAAACAATGAAATAAAGGCAGAAATAAAGATGTTCTTCGAAACCAACGAGAATGAAGACACAACATACCAGAATCTCTGGGACACATTTAAAGCAGTCTCTAGAGGAAAATATGTAGCAATAAGTGCCCACATGAGAAGCAAGGAGAGATCAAAAATTGACACCCTATCGTCAAAACTGAAAGAGCTAGAGGAGCAAGATCAAAAAAACTCAAAGTCTAGCAGAAGACAAGAAATAGCTAAGATCAGAGCAGAACTGAAGGAGATAGAGACACAAAAAACCCTTCAAAAAATCAAT
>NW_022437181.1:0-2939 GCF_009761245.1 Sapajus apella
CCCCATCCCCCATCCAACCCATCCCTCCATCCACCCCATCCCTCCATTTACCCTCATCACTGCCACCATCCTATCCCTCCATCTCCATTCCTACTGACATCCTCACCCCTACGCTTCTCTCACACCAAACTTCACCCTCCATTCCTCCATCCATCCTCATCCCCACTGCCCACTTCCAAGCCTGGCTCACTGGCACCAGCCGCTGCCTCCACCAGGTTCTCTGCTCTGGGTGCTCCTCACATAGGATCCTCTCAGGCCACAGCAGATTCTTGTGCTCTGTGGGCCCTGCAACGTTGGCACTTCTCTGGTGACCTCTCTCCTCCTCACAGCTCCCTGCAGAGCCTCGGCACCCTGGACCTGCATGGCAGAGTGTTCTCGGTGGGGCAGCCCCTGCTCCTGAGCCCTCTGCTTACTTACCCCTGATTCCACTCCTGGCTCAGGGCACTTCCAAATGGCCAGGGCCTGGGCTTCTGTAAGCTCAGTCACCAGGTGTCTATGTGCCCTTTGGAGAGTAGTTTAACCCCCCTCCAAGATGAGGCTGAAAGCTCCAACCTCACCTGCGCCCTGCGCTTGTTTGCCACATTGTACGACGAGGCTCATCTGATCTTAGCCCCCTGCTTTCTGTGCAAAGGAGACTTTCTCCGTGCCCTGGTGCAGCCCCTCCATGTGCACACAGCTCCCTGTTCTGAGGCCGCATGACCTGCGCCTGTGGCTAGGATTGCTGAGACAGTGCCACGGTGCTTGGGGACTCTGCCACCGCAGCCACAGCTGGGGGACTCTGCTACTGCAGCCTTGGGGCACTCCTACTAGACGCTGGTGAACTGCTTCCGATTTCACAGCCTCTGTTGGCCTGTGGAGGAGCCTCTGGCCGTGGCCACGCTCTGCCCCATGTGGGGTTACTTGTCTGAGAGATTTCCCTCTGCAGAGTGGCCCATGGTGGACAGAGAGAGAGACAGGCCCCTCATTTGACCTGCGGCAAATCTGAAGACTGTTTTCTGCAGCTATGCAGGGCTTTGCTGGGAGTTTAGCAGCTTAGGGCTGCAGCAGGGTGGCAGGCAGTGAGGCGTCTGTGGAGTCTGGTCACCCTGATCTTAGTCCTTCATCTTTAAGATTCAATCCGAGTCTACTCTGTGTCTGCTGTGTGGCTTTTGACAACTGGCTCAAACTCTGTGAGCCTCAATTTTATGATATTCAGTTTTAAAAACAGCTTTATTGAGCTGGTTTTTATTAATTAGCATACAATAAACCATACACATTTAGAGTATAAAATTCAATGAGTTTTAATGTATGTGCATACCTATGAATCTATCGCCACAACCAAGAATTTGAACAAACCAATTACCCACAAAGTTTCTCTTTTAATATCTCCTCGCTGCTCCTTTTCCCCAGACTCCGTCCCGGGACAACCACTAATCTGCTTTCTGTGGCTTTTTGTCAGTTCTCAGTTCATGGAATTTCATATAATCGGGTCACACAGTGGGTGCTCTGTTTTTATTTGGCTACTGTCCCTCAGCAGGAGTATTTTGAGATTCATCAATGTTGTCATGTGAATCAGTCACTGATTCTTTTTTTATACTAAATAGTATTTCATTGTATGGATATATTACAATTTATCAATTCACCTATTGAACATTTGAGTTGTCTCAAGCTTTTAGCTATTACCAATGAAGTTGCTATGAACACCCACGTATAGGCTTTTTGCAGACATACATGTTAACTTCTCTTGGGTAAATTCCTGGGATGGAATGGCTGGATCATATAGTAGGTTGATAGTTAACCTTTCAAGGCACTGACACAATGTTTTCCAACGTGTGTGTGTCATTTCACGTTCTCACTAGTGGTGCATAAGAGTTCCCATTCCTCCACATCCCAGCCAGCACTCGACGTGGTCAGCCCCTAATTACAGCGTTCTAATATTGTCTACATAGACAGTCACATCTGCAAATGAAAACAGTTTCACCTTCTCCTTCTTAATTTGGATGGCTTTTCTTTCTTTTCCTTTTTTTTTTTTTCTTCTTACATTGGCTGGTGCTGCCCATGTGATCACTAATAGAGGAAAGCAGGGATCCTTACTTTATTCCAATCTTTGGGGGAAAACATCCAATCTTTCATCATTAATCATGTCGTTGTTGGTTTTTCATAGACACCCTTCATCATTTGCTGAATATTTTAATCAGAACTAGATGTAGGATTTGATCATGGGCTTTTTCTACATCTATTGAGCTGATCATGTAGTTCTTCTTTCTTAATTTTTTAATATGGTGAGTTATACTGATTACTCGTAAATTAAGTTTGCATTGCTGAGGTAAACCTCCCTTAATAATGGTGTATTATCACTTTTACAAACAGTTGGATGTGATTTTATAAAATTTTATTTATAGTTTTGCATCTGTGTTTGTGAAGGGTATTGGTGTGAGTTCATTTTCTTGTAATGTCTTTGTCTAGTTTTTAAGTCAGAGTCATGCTGCCCTCATAGAATGAGGTGGAAAGTATTTCTTCCTCTTCAATTTTCCAGAAGACTTTGTATAAAGTTTGTATTATTTATTTTTAAGTATTTGGAAGAATTCACCAGCGAAGCCATATGAGCCTGAGTTTTCTCTGTGGGAGGTTCTTAATTAAAATTTTAATTATCCTAAAAAATACAGGGCTATTCATGTTGTCTATGATTTTACTTCCTTAACGTGGTTTTTTTTTTTTTTCTTTTCTTAGCATGTAAGTTTTGGTAGTTTGTATCTTTCAAATAATTTGTCCATTTCAACTAAGTTGTTTAACTGATTGGCATAATAGATTAATGGACACATTTTCCCCAGGCAATAGATTTTGCTTTGAAATCTGCAGCCTCCCCTGTCTAGTATGAAGGTGCCCATGTATTCCTGGATCATCTTTTCCATATGTGTAGAATCTGTGACAATCCTGTGTCATATGAAGGTGTTCATGTA
>NW_022437181.1:2949-21745 GCF_009761245.1 Sapajus apella
ATGTATTCCTGGATCATCCTTTCCATATGGGTAGAATCTGTGACAATGTCACCTTTGTCCTTTCCGGCATTTTGTCTTCTTTTTGTGGTCCCTTTTTAGTCTGACTAGAGGTTAACAAAGTTTATTAATCTTTCAAATAATCAATTTTGGTTTTGTTGGTTTTGTCTTTTTTTGTCTTCTAATTTACTGATTTCTACTCTTGACTATCATTTCCTTTACTCTGCATGCTGTGAATTTAATTTTCTCTTACTCTAGTTCCTTAGCCACCTCAATTCTGTGTCTGATTCTGGGTCCTTGGCCATTCCCACCTCAGTTAACAGAAAATGTCAACAGATACCACTTGCTAGGTCCAAACACAAGATGAGCCTGGAGTTTTTCCTCCCTTCACTTTCCACAAGGAACCCATGAGCAGTCTTGCAAGCTCTGGCTTTGAAGCTGGTCCCAGCCCCACCACACCTGTGCCATGCTGCCAGGCCAGCAGTCGTGCCACAGGCATTCCCGCCTTCCCCTGCGCTCTGCTTGCAGCACAACCGTGCAAACACAAATCAGTGAACACTCACTCTTGGAGCCCAGAGCCACCCATCAGAAGTGCAGCCTCCTCGGCCACGCGGGGGGCCACCCACAGTCGATGGCTCACGAAGCCTGGGTGTGAGTCACTTCAGGGTGCAGGCAGCCCCAGCCCTCAAGGACAGGGACGTCCCCAGATGCAGCTGAACAGAGGTGAACCACCCCTACCACGCTGCATCCAGACTTCTGACTCAGAACACACAGTGCTTATTTTTTTTAAAAACAAAGCAAAGCTATAAATTGGGTCACATTATTCTCTGCTTAAAACTCTGTACTAACAGTCTGGCAGCTCTCAAAAGCTAAATATAGAATTACTACATGATCCAGAAATTCAACTGGCGAGTACAGAACCACGAGAAATGAAAATGTAGACCACACAAAGCCTTGTGGGCAGATGCCTGCAACAGCGTTATCTATCACAGCCAAAAGGTGCCAATAATCCAAATATTCATCAGCTCAGGAAGAGATGAGCAAAACCTGGTGCCTCCAGACAATGGAGTATTACTTGGTAATGAACAGAAATGTGTGCTGGTGCAGTGAGGAGGGGGCAAAGGAGGGTACAGAGGCCAGAGCGGACAGCTGGGGACGAGGGCCGCTGCCAGGACTGTCTGGTGTCACGGGACACTGGGCTGGGGCTTGGCCTGCATGATGGGACAGAAATGCTCTTAATTCCTTGGAGGCTAAGAGAAATCCAGGAAGGCGGCACAGCCTAGGCCTGGGGGCCGCGTGGAGATAGGAAAAGGCCTTCAGTTTTTTCAAAACTGAGCAATGAAAAAGACTTTGACTTGTTTTTTAAAAATTTGTGTAAGAGATAAGAACAAAAAATCTAGAAACAGGAAAAAAATGTCAAGTTTGATGAGGCCTTGATTCAATAATGCCCTTGTATCTATGATTTGCTTTCTCATTCATTCATTCATTCATTCAGGAAATGCGATTTGCTTTGCCATTCATTCATTCAAAAATGCAATTTGCTTTCTCATTCATTCATTCAAGAAATGGGTACTGAGAAACTGCTGTGTGCAGGCCTCCGTGTCACACACGTGTGTGCCCCGAACATTGTTACCTGGGAACACGCATGTTCAAGCACCTGTGTGAACATGGGTGTGGGTGTTCATGCATTGCAGCCTCATCGGCTCCTGGGAACGTGCGTGTTCAGGCGTGGACGCCTCTGCATGGGCATGGGTGTGGGTGTTGGTGCGTTGCAGCCTCATCGGCTCCTGGGAACACGCGTGTTCAGACGTGGATGCCTCTGCATGGGCATGGGTGTGGGTGTTGGTGCGTTGCAGCCGCACTGGCTCCTGAATGTTTCCTGTCAGGCCTGCAATGTCTGCTAAGTTTCAATTCCAAGAGTGTTTTCTCCAGAATTGCAGGGCCAGGCCAGGGAGGAGGAGGGTGGACTGCCTCATGGACATGCGGCCAGGAGGGCTTACCTGGGAAGAGCTGATGGAAGAAGCTGTTGAAGAAACGCCACACGCTGGGGGTGTAAACAACACACATTTATTTCTTACAGTCCAGCTGAAGGTCCAAGATCCAGATTCCTGCAGACTCTGTGCCTGTAGGGCTCTCAGCTTGGCACGCAGGCAGTGGCCTCCTGGCTGCATCCGAAAACCGGAGAAAAAGAGGGGAAGAAAGAAGGAAGGGAGAGAGAGGGAGGGAGAGGGAGAGAGAGTGGGAGAGAAGAGCCCCGATCCTATTGTGGAGGCCCCACCCTCACGACCTTGTGTAACCTAATCACCCCCAAAAGCCTAGCTCCAAATTCAGCCGCACTGGGGGTTAGGACCTCAATATATGAGCTTCAGGGTTAGGGATGCGATTCAACCCATAGCTGTGTGGAAAGGGCTCAGGAGAAGTGAGGGACGGGGCTGCCCAGGACAGCAGTGAGGAGCCTGGAGGGACAGAGGGAAGGGGGGCTGGAGAAGAAGGGGCCCCTGCAGGATCACGACAGCCCGCAGTCTCCAGAAGCCCTCACTGCCACACGCTGCAGGAAGCCTGAGGGCGAGGGAACCCGGGGGATGCCATGCACAGGGCCAGCATCCCAGGCTCTGGTGGCAGGAGGCCTCAGGGTGCTGGGGAGGCCGTAGTGACCTCACAGAATCTGCCTCTCCTCCCACTGGGCTCAGAGATTTCCACAGGCTCTGCGTTGCCCAGAGAGACAACGCAAGACGAGAAGGAGGGAGGGAGGGAGGGACTGATGCGTGGCCACAGGTGGAGGCTGAGAAGGAGGCAAATGGAGCCGAGAAGAGACGGGATAAGAGTGAAGAGCCCACCCGGTGCCAGGCTCTCCCTCTGCTCAGGAGGTGCCGCGGCCTCCAGACCTGGCCGATCTGGGCTCACACACAAAACAGAAACCCTCTCAGCTCAGCCTCAGAGCGTTTCGTTGCATTTTTTCTGGCTGGGGCTTGAGGGCGAAAGGTTGGTTTTTTTAGCTGCTAGCTCAGTTGGCTGGTCTCACATTCATGGTGACCTTGGAGAAAAACACATTGAAATGCTTACAGAGCTGGAGAAAACCTCCTGGGCTTCGAATTCTGGAGCAGCCAGGACGATGCTGGAATTCCATCGGGTTTATGCTCAAGAGAAACAAAACTCGATTTCCTATTTTGAATTATTTTGCAATCCTCCACAAGGTGTACTCATCCTGAGGGGCCGGTGGGACAGGCAGCCAGCAAGGCAGCTCCCATACCTCTGCCTGCGCTCCAGCCAGGCCAGGCCAAGGTGACAGAGAAGGGACGGTGGGAGGCACGTGTGGACGTTGCCCCAAGCCATCCACCTAAGACGTCCTTTCCTGGCATGGCTGTGTCGCCTGCACGGCCTGCCTGCTCCTGCCCTGCTCTAGGCTCCCTGCTGCGACCTGGGGCTGCCACACGACTCTGCTCAATCTCCATGCCACCCGGCAGAATCTGTGTGGTCACGCCGTGTTAGGGACAAGGACACGGAGAGTCAGAGGCTGGCTGGAGGTGACAGCGATGCTGGGGCAAGCACAGGTGAGGAATACTTGCGTCAGACAGGAAGCCAGGTAGGAAGAACAGGATGAGAGGAACTGCACGGCCACCTGCGGCCGCCGCTGTCTCCCGCTCCCTCCTCCCTTCTTCTCCACAGGGCTTTACAGACTGTAGGACACAGACAGTTGCCAACCCACAGCAGGGTAAGTACAGGGCTGAGCACTGGCAGCGATCTGCCGTGGCTGTGGCTGTGGCTTCCGGGAACATGGCCAGAGATGTGCCCACAAATCGTATGGGAGCCACGTGGGGGGTGCACTGAGTGCCAGGCTCAAGGGGAGGACCCTGCGCAAGGGCCCTGGAAGAGCTGCCTGTCAACCATGATCCAAAAATGCGTGAAACATGGAAACCATTTCTTTCATTGTTGGTTAATTTCAATTCAATTGCAACTTGAATGTAAATTATCGGAACTGGTTACTCATAAAGAATTGAAGATGGATTTTGAAAATGGAACATCTATTGCTTCAGTTTAAACAAAAGCTACATGTGATTATACTCAGCTTGCTGAAAATGTCTCCTTCATTCCTATCAACATACTTTATGACAGTAGCTTTTCCACTATGACTATCATTAAAACAGAACAATATTCTCGATATGCATTTTCCCTCCAGTATCAGTAAAACTGCAACTAGACAGGGAAGCAAGGCAGAAGCTCATTAGCTATTAGAGATATTAAATATTAACACAACATGCTATAATTTTGCACAAAAGGGCATTTAAGCATAAATTGCTAATTTCACTCCTATTTTGTTTAGTTATGGCTGTAGAATGGCAAAACGTTTTTAATGTGTGCATTAGGTGGCTTAAACAACAGAAACTGATCCCTCACGGTTCTGGAGGCTGGAAGTCCAAGATGAAGGTGCCAGCCAGTGTGGTTTTCCAGCCCTCTTCTTGGCATCCCGACAGCCACCTTCTCACTGTGTCCTCCCGTGGTGAAGGGAGGGTGCTCTGAGCTTTTCTCCTTCTTTTTTTTTTCATTTCTGAGATGGAGTCTTGCTCTGTCACCCAGGCTCGAATGCAGTGTCATGATCTCGGCTCACCGCAACCTCCACCTCCTGGGTTCAAACAATTCTCCTGCCTCAGCCTCCTGAGCAGCTGGGACTACAGGTGTGTGCCACCACACTCGGCTAATTTTTTGTATTTTTAGTAGAGGTGGAGTTTCACCATGTTGGCCAGGATCATCTCAATCTCCTGACCTCGTGATCTGCCTGCCTCAGCCTCTCAAAGTGCTGGGATTACAAGCATGAGCCACTGCGCCCGGACACTCTTCTTAGAAGATCACTAAGCCCATCATGGGGGCCACCTTCACAACCTCATCTAAATCTCTTCACCATCCAAAGGCCCCATATCCTAATACCCTTACTTTGGGGATGAGAGCCTCAGGCTACGAAACTGGAGGGAATGTAGCTCTGTCCGTGGCAGTCTAACAATTCTCTGTAACATCACATATATGTGCACTATTTCATTGAACAATATGCGGAGTTTGTGTGATTTGTTTCCATTTTTCTGTTTTGTTTTTGCTCTAATTATGTCATTTGAAACATACTTTATTGAGTATAATAATAAAATTTTGGTCTTATATTTTTTGTCTTTTCTATTTTTTCATTTCTCATTTTGGTCATATTTTTAAAAATATTAATGCAAAGAAGTTTGAAATGTTCAATGATCCTTCATCATCAATGGCTCTTCATCATCAATAATCTTTCATTACCAATGTTCGATGGTCCTTCATCACCAATGTTCAATAGTCCTTCACCACCAAAGTCCTTCATCAGCATAGTCTTTCCTCACCAAGGCCCTTCATCACCAAGGCCCTTCATCACCAAGGCCCTTCGTCACCAAGGCCCTTTGTCACCAAAGTCCTTCATCACCATGGTCCTTCGTCACCAAGGTCCTTCATCACCAAGGTCTTTCATCACCATGGTCCTTCGTCACCAAGGTCCTTCATCACCAAGGTCTTTCGTCACCAAGGTCCTTCACCACCAAGGTCCTTCACCACCATGGTCCTTCACCACCAAGGTCCTTCACCACCAAGGTCCTCGATCCAAGGGTCCTTCATCACCATGGTTCATCTCAAGGAAGCTCCTAAACAGACGAGGCAGCTGTTTTGTTGAGAGAAGCTGGAGTTAGAGGAGAGGAAAGTCAAGGCACTGACACAGATGTCTGGCCAGCCTTAGGACACAAGAAGTGAAAACTGGGAGGATCCTCGAGAACTTGGAGAACAGTCTTCTCTTTTCAGAAGTGAGACCTAGAGAAACATGTGAGTGGACAGGGACATCTCCAGCCCTGGACCCTGGGAAGCAAGGCCAAGTGCCCCGTGTCTTCCCCCTGCTGTCCCTTGCACCAGAAGAATGCACTTGCCCTGCCCTTCCAAACCCAAACACTGAGACCTCTGGCTGGGTGAGATCTGGAGTGTCTATCTACGCCCAATCCACCACAGCCCAGCAGTCACTCACGAAAGGCAGGTACAGCCCCAGCTAGGACGTCAAGGTGGCTGCCACACAGTTTCTGCTCCCTCCCAAGCGCTGCCTAGAACGTGGCCTCTGATCCAGTTTCCTCAGGGGAAGCACAGACCTGCCAGAGACCTGGGTCCCCGGTGCAGCCCCACATGGCCGGGCTTGGGGGTACGGGGCAAGGCCACAGCTGCCCTTTGCTCAGGCATCTTCTGTGGACACAGACACAGGAGACCGTACCCAAGGAGGGGACAATGGACAGATGAGAGGCAGAGTGAGGAGTGGGGCGGGGGATCCCTTGGAGGAGAAATTCCATCAACCTCACAATCCTGCCTGTCTCCCACCCCCGAGGCCACACCATCTGGATGGACAGCCCTTTGAAAGCAAACAGGAACCCTGGTGTGAGCACCACAGGCACAGTGCCCTGAGGCCCGTGTCTGGCCTGGCGCAGGCTCAGGGCTGGGCAGAGCTCAGAGCGCGGTTGCCTCTTCCTCAGAAGCCCATGAGGGCCCCGTTGGCTCAGGCTGGAGCACAGCGACCTGACGTCGAGGCTTTAATGAAGTCCGTGTGAGCGGCGGTGGGGCGGCCACGCTGCACAGATGGCTCTTTGTCCCCATGACACCTGCCATCTGCTTGTTTGTCTAAAAGATGCTGCAGGGGCAGGGGTTCCAACTCTGCTGCCCGGGCCCCACCCGCCCACTGTGACCTCCTGACCCCTGGGCCAGACGGGTCCGCAGAGTTTGTTCTTCCAGCACAGTGGGCTCTGCCTTCCCTGCCTTTGGCGTCCGCGGCCTCTTGCCAGCACTGGCGCTTGGGTGGCAGGAGCAGCCAGGGAGGGGAGAAGAAGGGGAGGAGGAAGAGGGGGGAAGAGGAAGAGGGGAGGAGAGGAGGAGGAGGGGAGGAGGAGGGGAGGAGCCGCAGCCGCAGGGACAGGGAGGACTTCAGCAGCAGCAGCTGCCACTGGAGCTTGGCAGGGCCCTCCTCATCCAGGAGCCAGGCTGGAAGCTCACATTTCTGAAGCTCAGCCCTCACACCTGTTCACAGAGAGAACGTCACATAAAAGAGAGGCTGGGCAGGAGGGAGACCCCCCAGAGCAAATGCAAGGCCGCCCCTGGAGCAGAGGGAAGGAGCCGCACAGACGAGTACAGCTCGATCCATTTCCTTAAAAGCAAGCGAGGTGAGAAGAGAAAAGTTCACTTTTGACGTTGCAGAAATGGAAGCAAAGACATCCAGATTCCATGTGTGTCAGTTTAGGGAGCATTCCGAGAGGGAGGTGGGGCACTGGAGGACTCTGTACCAGCGGCCTCCCTGGGCTTTTGCTCTGCCCCCACGTGACCAGGTCTAGGGAGGTTGCCTGCCCCACCCATCCCCTATAAACAGGAGGGTGCCATTTCTCCGGAGGAGGCTGAGACTTCCCACTCCACGCGAACTGTGTGAGGTCTGGAACCACAAACCTCGGGCCCTGGGGGTTCCACGAGGCTGCCTTTATAACTCACTCCTCAGTTGCTAAATGAACAGGCTGCACATTGTCTCCAAAAAGAGGCAGTGCTTTCCGAGAAGGAGCGTAGTTCCCTACAAATGTGCAGAATCTGCTGCACCAGGAGCCTGTCGGTAGCTCCCCGCTGCTGTGTCTGAATGTGCCCTGCCTGGCTGGAAAGGTGACCTGCAAGGCAAGTGCGCTGAGAGCCAGGAGCTTCCGCAGCTGGATGGGGTGGAAGGGCTCCTCCTGTGTGAAAGGTTAATGCCACCGCTATTTCGAGCGTGGGCCTATTGCGGCGTGAGCCTGACCCTCTCTGGCTTCCCCTGGACTAGCATGGGTCTCCCGCCTTCTGCTGTGGGACAGCAGGACAAGAAGACCCTCGCCAAATGCAGGCCCTCAATGCCAGACATCCTCAGAGTGGGGAGAAATCCATTTCTTTTCTGAATAAACTGCCTGCTCTCTTACAGCAACACCACACAGACGAAGAACCTGCAAGAAGTGACTTAGAGCTGCTTTGGTATGCCCCGGGAGCGGGTAGCCCTGTCTCCTGGTGGGAAGCGGGGAGGGCCCAGGCCTCAGGAGCTCTTTCCTGAACCCCACCCAGGGGCTGCCCTTTGCAACGTCAAAGCCTCCAGTTCAGTTCTCCCCAGAGAAAGCACATGTGCTTGAAACAGTTTCCAAAATCACCAAGGAGCAAGAGTCACCCACAAAGGTCAGAGCCAGAGGGCACTGCTGGCCCCACCACTCCTGGGCCTCACGCTCATTCCTCAACGTCTACACCCATGGCCCCAACACTCCCGGGCCTCACGCTCATTCCTCAACATCTACACCCGTGGCCCGAACACTCCCGGGCCTCACGCTCATTCCTCAACATCTACACCCGTGGCCCGAACACTCCCGGGCCTCACGCTCATTCCTCAACATCTACACCCGTGGCCCGAACACTCCTGGGCCTCACCCTCATTCCTCAATATCTACACCCGTGGCCCGAACACTCCTGGGCCTCACCCTCATTCCTCAACATCTACACCCGTGGCCCGAACACTCCTGGGCCTCACCCTCATTCCTCAACATCTACACCCGTGGCCCGAACACTCCCGGGCCTCACGCTCATTCCTCAACATCTACACCCGTGGCCCGAACACTCCCGGGCCTCACCCTCATTCCTCAATATCTACACCCGTGGCCCGAACACTCCTGGGCCTCACGCTCATTCCTCAATATCTACACCCGTGGCCCGAACACTCCCGGGCCTCACGCTCATTCCTCAACGTCTACACCCGTGGCCCCAACACTCCTGGGCCTCACGCTCATTCCTCAATGTCTACGCCCTATGGCAGGCATAGGCCCTGGATTTGTCTTCCTCTGAATGAAAGCAAAATCTAAGCAGGAGAATACAGGTAATGACTGACAGCTGTTATGCTGCTGGCACTGACGAAGAAATAAGGGAGAAATGAACTCCGAGAACTCACCGTCACCGCTCAGGCCACAGGCTAATCTGAGACACCAGCTGTAGGCGCTAAGGCCCTCAAGGCTGCAGGTAGGATGACTCTCTGACTCTTCCTCAGGTCCCTGTGAAAGAGGCTTTCTCATCTCCCTGCGTTTGCAAGATGAGGTTCCAGCCTCAGCTTCCTCGCCCTGAGTGGCAGGACTCCTGTGGTCACTTCACCGGGGAGTCTCACTGAAACTCTGCCTCTCCTTTTTAGTAATTATACTAGTGGGGTTGTTTGATTTATATTTACATTCCATCTTTCCTGTCAATTTTTATGCAGGTGTTCTCACAAAGTGTGTACGTGACCTGTGGAATATTTGCGCTGTTGGGCCATTTACAAGCAGGACCTGAGCCACACCCAGACGCCGCAGATGCCCTGCGGCCCCCGGCAGGCCTGTTTCAAAGGCACGGAGCCCCAGAGCAGCGAGGCTTCATGAACGCGAGGAGCTCTCCTGGAAACAGGCAGCAAGTTAACACACGTGATACTACACCACAAGTGCTGTGCATTTTACAGGCATTCAATGGAAACTACTTTGGTAGCACATTTGATTTGGGGCGTTTATTGTGTGAGTTTCTAATTTGGAGTCTCTGGGAAGTGGCCATTGTCAGGGCCCAGAGCCTCCACGGGGGAGGAAGTCCTGACGTCCTGCTGTGGGGGTCTCTGGCACCGTGCGGCTTCAACGCTAGCTCGCAGGAGAGATATTCCTCTCAGAGAACGAAGTTAAACAGGATAAGACCGCACGGCTGGACGCTGGAGAGCGGCATTCCGGGGTCACCTCAGGAGTGAAACGCACAGCTTCACGGGTGGGAGGCCGAGGACTCTGGGACTGAGGGTCACAGTCACGGCAGGAAAGGGGCTCTTGAGGCCTGTGTGCTGAAATAACCAGGGAGGGGGTCCTCCATCGCAGGCCGACACCCTCGGACCGGCATGGCCCGCCCTCCTTGGACACCAGCGTCCGTCGCAGTATTGGGAAGCGCCTCGTGACGGTGTCGCTGGCCGTCAGGGTGCTGTGGCCAACACAGGCCACGGGCTGGAACTGTCTTAATGGTTCTGTGTTAACTCACTCCACCCCTCAAAAGCCCTAGGAGACGGGTCCCAGCATCTCCCCGCTTCACGTTTAGGGAGACCAAGGCATGTGAAAGAAGGCAAAGCCACCTCCTTGGAGCCCCCAGCTGACGAGGGGGAGAGCTGGGACTCATATCTGAAAAGTCTGACCAGCAGGTGGGCCCCCAGCACCCAGAGTATCTGCCACTCGACGTGCAAGGCACATCAGCAATCTCACATCGTTTTAATAAAGTGCTGAGCGACCCAACACAAGTGGGGTCGGAGGGCTGAGCCGGGCAACATACTCCTTGGGAGAATAACTGAAATAAAAACTAAACTCGGGCCAGGGGCCCTGGCTCATGCCTGCAATCCCAGCACTTTGGGAGGCCAAGGTGGGCAGATCACTTGAGGTCAGGAGTTCAAAACCAGCCTGGCCAACATGGTCAAACCCACTCCTTTAAGATAAAGTCCTACAAAAAATACAAAAATTAGCCAGGTGTGGTGGTGCCTGCCTGTGATCCCAGCTACCCGGGAAGCTGAGGCAGGAGAATCGCTCAAACCCAGGAGGTGGAGGTTGCAGTGAGCCCAGATCACACCATTGCACTCCAGCCTGGGTGACAGAGCGAGACTCCCTGACAACAGAGAGAAGGATGAAATCACACGTGAAGGGAGGTGGCAGCCCCAGGAGACACTGCTCACGCCGGGGCCTCAGAGAGAGCATGGGTGAGAAAGCGGACAGACATCCATCCCATGGCTGCCAGGACAGCGAGAGGGTGAGACCAGGTCAGAAGCAAGAGAGGGCCATTCATTACGACAAAGCCCAGAGAGTTTCCCCGGGTGGAAAGTGGAGCCTTAGAAGTAAGACTATCTGAGCCCAGATGTAAGTGCATCCCAAGAACTCACACATCCCCCTAGAAGGAAAATGGAGCCTCAGTCATCTCCAGAATGGTGCGAGGATGTCTGCAGTGAGTAACCAGATATCCTCATGTTCAAGGAAAGTCCCCAGATTTAACATCTGTGTGTATTGTGTATATTCAGTTAATCACACACCTTACACAACATGGGCGAGAGGCCTGCCTTCCAGTTCTCCAGGGCTCTGGGGAAGTCAGCCTCCCAGATTCCACCTGCTGTTTGGGACCAGCTCTGTGGATACGGGAAGTCGCCCTCCAACGATTCCACCGCTGTTTGGGACCCGCTCTGCGGATGAAGGTGTTGGCTCCACCTGCCCCAGAGTTCATGTCACTGGCTGTGTGTGACTCCAAACGCTGCCGGTGGGGTCTTTTTCCTGACTTTGCCCTTTCTCTGAGTTAAAGGTCTGGCATTATTTACCGAAATTATCCGTGGCCACCCAGCTCATCTTCCGTAAGTGTCCTGATCTCTTTTTCTGTTGAGCATTTAAAAGTGAGGCACATTTGTGTGGACTCTGCCCGGACTGGTGCGGCCCTAACACTGGGCTGCCTGAGGGCCAGTACCAAGACAGAAGTGGCCTTGGGGACAGTCACGGGGACCCTGTGTTCTGCTTCCGAACGCTCCCAGGTGAGCCGGGAAGACACGCTCATGGCCCCGGGGGCGACTCCTGCACAAACATGGCATCACTATCTCCATTAGAGGAACGCAGGGTGCTCACAGGGAGACTCCCAGCAAGTGGGTGTCTCTGGCTCTTCTGTTGAGGCCTCTTCTCAGCCATGAGGCTGCGCTCCGTGCCTCGGTCCCACCCACCCTGTGTCCTCCCCACCCCGCATCCCCGCCGGCGAGGGAGCCGCGGCCCCAGGACTCTCTGTGCCTCCTCAGGCCTAGGTTTCCATTCTCTTTGCTCCCACCACTTTTTCCCTTGTTCCCTTTTCACACGGTGTTTATTGTCTGGTTCCCTGTCTGGTCTGTCTTCCAGCAACGCGAAGCTTTCTCAAGAGCCTGACTGTGGAATGCAGGCTGCCTGGCACAACAAGAGTCACACAATGGCTCAATACCTCTCCTGCCTCGCCCACGAAATCATTGTTTTAACTCGAGAATAAAAGACGCTGGATTAAAACATGTCTTGAATGTTTCCATCCCTGGCCTCTTGCGAGATCATTGTGCGAGATTTTGAATGACCTACTTTTCCTTCTCCGGCCTGACTTCAAGAGACTATTGTTGTGGTACAGCCACAAATTAATCTTCCCATTTTCTGAAAATAGAATTCTACTGACATAAATTTTTCAAAATTGTTGGTGGTTAGAACAATATCATTAATATCATTTGCATTTTTCAATTAAGTGATTCCAACTGTCTTCATGATCCTGCCCAGCCCACGGAGGGAGACCAGAGGTGGTGGTTGGCATGGGCAGCAAGAAGCCAGGGAGGACCAGGGGTATGGGGAGCAGGGCGGGGATGGCAGGAGGGTGGCCGGAGGGACAGGGCAACCCAAGGGAGACAGCCGCTACATAGCAGGGGAGGCAGGGAACGCTGCACCACTGGTTCAAATGGAACACACTCCAATGCCCATCTAGAGTTGAAGCTTCTGGGCAGAAGGGAGCTTTATGATCCACAGCAAACCCACAACCCTGCTCCCACCACGCCCCCTGCTCCGGGAAGGCCGCCTGGGGTGCCCACACGGGAAGAGTGCTGTGCTCGGCAGCACCAGGGCCCACAGGGCCCACGCTCCGCTCCACAGGAAGCTCGCTGTCCACAAGGAAAGACAAGGAAATGCAGGAAAAGGAGGGCACTGGACAACACATCCGCCTGTGTGGGAGGAACGGGGCCCGTGGGAAGGAAGGAGCAGGGGAGGCTTCAAGAAAGAGGCAGGGCTGGAGCTGGACCCTTGGAGGGAGCTGTGTGTGGTCAACGGTTTGGGGCGGCCCCAGGCTGGGGAACAGCACAGGCCGAGGCCCAGGGAAGGGCATGGACAGGGCCGGCCGTGGAATAGCAGGGAGCATCTCACTGTTGCAAAGGCCACGGGATGCCTGGGAGCCACAGCAGGGGAGGCCTAGTGAGCAGACTTTAGAGGAAAGGAGTGAGGCTGAGGCTGCAATGGAGGAGCATGGCATGGGGAGGACAGGGAGGCTCTGGGGTTGGATGCAGCATGGCGTCCACGGCGAAAACTCCTCACCAGCACTAAGGCAAAGCAAGGCTCACCTCCTCCCTCCTGAGCTGACCGTACACGCCTCTGCTTCCATCTCCTGCAGCTCAGGCTGGGGCTGAGCTCAGGCCGGGGCTGTGGCGCTTGCCCTTGGGAGGGAGAAAACAGGCAAGGGACAGGTTGTGGTGAGCGCTGGCCACGAAACTCCATGGCCACAGCCTGATGAAGTCTGTAGACAACAGGCTCGGTCCGAAGGAGAAACAGCGGATGTGGCTGTGAGCGGTGCCACGTGGGAGCAGAGCTGGGAAGCGAACGTGGGTGTGACCGTGGGGCTGGGACTGAGCAGGGAGAGGCACAGGAGACAGGAAGGAGCTGATGGATGTGGGGGGGAAGGGCAGCCAGAGCTGCACGGGCCCCACCCCAGCCCAGTCCCCACATGGCACACGGACCAGCCACTTGAAAATCAGCCTATGAGTTTTTGGAAGAACAAATCCTTGGGCTGTGGAGCCAAGAGAGGTTCCTCCTGCAGGACGCCATGTTGCACTACTCTCACCCCAAGATCCCAGCAAAGAGTGTGGCCTCAGTGCAGGAAGCCAAGGGCCTGACAGGAGCCACTCAGAGAGGTTTCTGGGCCTGTCGGTGACCCCACTAACCCCCCTTGCCTCTGGCACAAGTGTCCATGAGGGGCCTGAATGCTGGGTCCCTGTGCAGGGTTGGGTCCCTGTGAGGCCTTCCACAGTGACTGCTCAGTCTGTTGTGCGGCCACGTGGCTGTGTAATCGAGACCACATGTGAGGGCGAGAGCCGCCCATGCTAGGGCCCTCTGTGGAGCGGCCAGGATACATCGCCTCACTGTGCACCGGCCGCCGCTTCCTCTGGGCCTGGAATCTGGGTGGCCAAGGCTGGGGGCCGTGCCTCACCCTCCTCCACAGGTGCCTGTCCCTAGCCTGTCCCTGCTGGCCACAGTGTCAGCTCTGGGTGGGGGTCCCATTTGATGCAGGTGCCTCTCGTGTCTAAGACACCAGCTGACTGCCCACTGCAATCAGAGGCTTCCTCCTGCTGCCGGCTTCACCAGGGACTCACTGAGCCAGGCTTTCCAGGCAGCATGGCGTCCACGGCAGAAACTCTCGAGCACTCAGACAAACAAGGCGCGCCTCCTCCCTCCTGAGCGGGCTGCATAGCCTCTGCTTCCATTTCCCGCAGTTTTATTTCATTCAACAGGAGAATTTCAAACTGTGACATGCAAAGTAGCTAAAACCAGGTTTTTATTCTTTTCCACCTTCTCCTCTTTCAAACAAAGCTAACTTACATCTTCCCCTAGTAAATAACTGGTTTGAATGCCATTTTCAGATAGTGACCTTTAAAAAATATTTGTCATTTTAAATGAGTCGCTACGTAATTCTCTTCAGAATGTGGCTTTGACTCAGCCTTGATTGCCACCGGCCAGGAGCCCACCAGGCTAGAGCCCACCGGCCAGGAGCCCACCAGCCAGGAGCCCACCTGCCTGGCTCTTTCCAAGGCAGAGCTTTCTCCGGCCTCTCCTATCAGCCATCTATGGCCTGGGCCTGAGCTTTGTGGTCTGGTGGGGGGCAGGGGGCTAGGTCAGGCTGCCTCTACTTCCTACCACGCTCCGGCCTTCTTTCCTCTGACCTAATTTTTAGTGCCACTCCGTGGCCACCTGTACTCCAGAGCCACACTCAGTCACTCTCCCACTTTTTATTCCCTTAGATTTTACCTGAACACAATTGTACTGTTAAAAACAATCACACAACAGAACAGACAAAAGCTCACATCCCTCACATTTGTAATCCCAGCACTTTGGGAGGCCGAGGCAGGCAGATCGCCTGAGGTCAGTTCAAGATCAGCCTGGCCAGCATGGTGAAACTTTGTCTCTACTAAAAATACAAAAATTAAACTGGGCATGGTGGTGGGTGCCTGTAATCCCAGCTACTTGGGAGGTTGAGGCAGGAGAATCACTTGAATCTGGGAGAGCAGAGGTTGCAGTGAGCTAGGACCGCGCCATTGCACTTCAGCCTGGGAGAAATAGCAAAACTCCCTTTCAAAATAAAAAAAGAAAGCTCACATCCTCTCTGATACCACCCAGTGCCCCCATGGCACTGTGACAGTGCGCCTGTGCCCTCTTGCACGTGGCCTGCATGTCCGTCTGCCGTGCCACCCTGCGATGTGCCCAAGTGCTCCCATAGCTGCAGCCGCACTCCCCCATGTCCTGCGAGTGGACACTTCCTCTGCTCCCAAGAGCCTCTGCCACAGCCTGCACCGTGGCCTCTGCTGTGGCCTCTGCTGTGGTCTCTGATGTGGCCTCCACTGTGGTGTGGCCTCTGCCATGGTCTCTGCCATGGCCTCTGCCTTGCCCGTGTTTCAGCTGCCTCCCTGCTGTCGTCTGTTCTTCCATGGTGAGAAAAGAAACATGCATCACAGAGTCAGTGCGATTTTAATTTAATCAGTACAATGAATTTCTCTCATGATGATTTCTGATTTTTTTTCAAACTTTATGCACTCACTGGTTTCCTCTAATGCTTGGCATTCAACGTTTTCCTTTCCTCTCATCTAATAGGGGAAAAATCAGACAGTTTCCATTGCAGCTCCTGATCTGTTGTGAGGTTGTTTTCAATGCTTCTTGGAAATTTGCACTTCTGCTTTTGTAAGTTTTGCTCATATTTCCTTGGCTGTTTTCTTTGCAGCTGTGTGTTTTCCCCACAATGTAGGAACAGTCTTTTCCTGGCTCCTGTGAGGCACTGTTGGATTCACCCTCAGCACCAGGCCTCTCCTGTGAACACTGCTGGTCTCATTCTGCGGCTCGTTTCTGGAGGCTTCTCTACACGTGTGCCCATCATATCGATACCATCACTCTCAGGGACTTTTGTACCATTTGGTTTTTCTATTACATGCAGGAAAATGCTCTCGGCCCCCAGGACCACATGGATACTTCTTTCTCCTGTCACGTTTGGAATCCTTGTTTCTCTGCCTGGAGTTTTCATCTCAGTGGGATCCAGTTTTGTGAGTGGTGCAGATGAGGGATTGGTCTCATTTACTGGCTGTGCGGTCCTGTGGCCGGAGCTACACTTCCTGGGAGCGTTGCCAGGCGCCGGCCTCTCCCACTCTTCACAGCCTTTAGTCCTGGCTCCGCGGATCACCTGCCCAGCAAGGGTGAGATCCCTCAAGGAGGCAGAGACAGCGCATCTTCCTGTCCTTCCGAAGGAGTAGTGTGTGGAGGCTTCGGAGGATGTTTTAGAAGCACGGTGAGATGCCCGCCATTCCAGCTCGAGGGTTCCAAGGTGGAAGTCGCCAGAAGGAAGAACAAAAGCAAAGACAAGGCCAGGCATAAATCCAGAGCCCACCCTTTTGGTCTGGGGGCCACGCCGGGGACCTGCTGAGCTGGTGGCTACTCGGCACAGTGTCAGAGAGTTCATGGGTGCTGAACAACCCCACTGCCCTCTGTAGGAAGCCTCCCTGGGGCGGATTTGCAGGGGTCCTTGTGCAACCAACGTCTGTCCCACCTGGAGCGATGGCCCCGCCTGTGGTGATGGGTGGATGAAAACAGGCCCTCTGTCAGAGGGAGTCGTCGCAAATCATCATGCTCTAAAGCCCCTGCAGGCCTTCACTGAGCGGTCTCCGGAGCCACCTGATGTAGCTGGGAGTCCCACCCACACCTGGGGAGGCGATTCCCGCAGTGAGGGACCCGCAGTGAGGCCAAGCCTCTTTGGGAAAATGCACCAGAGAATAGATTAGGACTCACTTATATCGGACGGCTCATCATGGGTCACACGGGGCAGTCACAACACCACACAAGTTCACAACACCAGCACCACGCCCCTCATACCGGCACCACGCACCTCACACCGGCACCACGCACCTCACACCGGCACCACGCACCTCACACCGGCACCACACAGCTCACACCGGCACCACGCACCTCACACCGGCACCACGCGGCTCACACCGGCACCACGCGGCTCACACCGGCACCACGCACCTCACACCGGCACCACACAGCTCACACCGGCACCACGCACCTCACACCGGCACCACACGGCTCACACCGGCACCACACGGCTCACACCGGCACCACGCACCTCACACCGGCACCACGCACCTCACACCGGCACCACGCACCTCACACCGGCACCACACAGCTCACACTGGCACCACACACCTCACAACGGCACCACGCAGCTCACACCGGCACCACGCACCTCACACCGGCACCACACAGCTCACACCAACACCACACAGCCCACAACGGCACCACACAGCTCACACCAACACCACACAGCCCACAACGGCACCACACAGCTCACACCAACACCACACAGCTCACAACAGCCAACTGCGGGCTTGACGTTTGTGTTGCTTTCTACGCTTTCTAGCTTTCCTTCACTCTGTTTCTGCTCTTTCCTGGACCCGCAAGGTTGTAACTGGGACTCAGGACTGCAGCTATAGTATGAACTGCGATTTCCTTCCCTCCTGGCTGTGTTGTGGAAATGACAGCGGGGGGATGCGCTCCCACCCCCAAACCCGCCTCTGTGCTGGGAGTGTGAGCGGGATGCACCCCTTCCCCACAGGCTCTCACTGATCTGCTCTAATTGATCCGATGCCCTTTCCCAGACAGGAGCCTCTGCAGCCACTGCTCCCATCCTCCAGGGCACACAAATCCGGAGCCATCCCAGGTCGGGAGAACAGTTGAGTGGGGAATGGATGACGTGCCTCCTCCTGTCGAATCGCCCCCGGGATCCTCTGCAGCTTAGCACCTTGGAGAGGCACGTGGGTGTCAGGACAGCCACAGGCCCTGCCTGTCTGCCCCCCTGGAGGCCCTGGTGCTGCCTCTGTCCCTGTCCCCCAGCCCCAGGGAGCCCTGGTGCTGTCTGCTCATCCCGAGGCACAGCCTCTGCTGCTGGACTGAAGCATGGCCTGAGCCCCTTGAGGCCTCCTGCTCTGCCCACAGCTACCAGATCCACAGTTAGAAAAACATGTGTGCCTGGGCCTGGCTGTAGGGGCTGCCAGTCGTCTGGGACTGTCACGAAGGGCTCCAGGATTTCAGCGCTGGTCGAGTCCACTGGCCTAAGCCAGCTGGGATGGACTGCAGGAGTGGGGGGCGGGGAGGCAGGGAGGGCCTGGGTGGAGGCCCCACTCCCAGGAACTCACCTTCTCCCACAGGGGTCTCTGGCCCCAGGCCTTTCTGCAACAGGTATGGACGGCCTCAGGGGACCACCACTGGTGATCAGCAGCACTGCCGTGCCAGGCCCCATCTCCCACCTGGCGTGGTACCTGCTCCCCCAACTTCCCTTGCTCCCAAATCTCCCCCAAACCAGCCTCGCGCCTCCCAACCACCAGGACCAGAGTAGCAGCTGACTGCAGGCCCAAGCGTCCCAGGACGACTGCAGCACTCAGGTTCACAGAAGACACCACAAGCCAGAGCCCCCTTACCCATCTCGCGCTTCTTCCCACACCAGCCTCAGGAGCACCTTTCCCGTGACACAGGTGACACTAGACGCCAGACGCTCCCAGCCAGACCTCAAGTGGCGTTGATCAGAGTGGCAGGAATGCTGGACCTTGGCTCTGAGACGTCATGGCTTTTCCATCACCTCCTGCCACCACGTGAGGACCCTAGCATGAGAACAAGGCAGGGCAGTGGTGAGAGGAAAGGACCCCAGCATGAGACCCAGGGCAGCGGTGAGAGGGGAGGACCCC
>NW_022437181.1:21755-28444 GCF_009761245.1 Sapajus apella
CAGGGCAGCGGTGAGAGGGGAGGACCCCAGCATGAGACCCAGGGCAGGGGCAAGATGCTCCCCCGGGCCTGGCACTTCCTAACTTTGGGGACCAAGCAGAACTTGTGAGGCAAGGAATTCTCCAGGCGCCTGGACCACCATGTGTGGCCAGGGTGGGGTGGGAAATTCCAAGAGAGTCCCCTCCTTCTCACTCCAGGACCCTCAGTGCTTTGAGCACAGGACAGACACCTGGCACGCCCTCCTCTCCCTCCCGTCCCTGCTCTGCATCCGGCTGAACACGCATAAATTTGCTTGTCTTTATTTGTGGAACATAAATTTTCACAGTGGTGGAGCTGGTGTGTTTTCTAATCAATCCGTTTTCCATGCAATCTCCGCACCCCTGCTAAGTGCTCCCGAAGCTCTTGTGGGCTGTAGTGCCTGGTGTTTGCACTGCAGCCTTCGAAGGCAGCTTTCCTTTCATACTTTCCACATTTTGTCCTTTGAGACTCTTCTGGGAAGACAGGACCTGGTTTAAAAACAAACAATACCAAGATGGGTTATCATTCGCCTCCATCCTCAGCACTGGGGCGGAGCTGCGAGGAGTGCTGATTCCCAGGGAGGTGACTTGAGGGCATGTTCTCCTTCTCAAAGGAGAAGCCAAAAATGAAACAGAAATTCAAGTGCACAGCTCAGCTTGCAGTGGGAGGTCATGTCGGGAATCACAGAGGAACTGGGGAGGAGCTTCCATGTGATGGTCTGTGGCTGCCGGCACACCCACCTCTCTCACCACCTGTCCCACTCGGCCTTACACGTTCTCTCCCCCAGTAGCCCCTGAGCTCCTGTGTGGCAGGCCCAGATTGTGTGCTCCTTTCATCCTGGAAACAAGCCCAGTCCCTCGTATATTACATGCTCAGTAAGTTTGCTGCATTGAATTAAACAGGATTGGTTCACGCTATTAAATTGTGGACAAGTCCCATGGTACTCAGAATCAACAGAATTGTCAGCATTGAGGAGCAGGGCCCTGAGACACAGATGGCCCTGTCCCACAGCCCCTCAGTGGGAAGGGCTGACAGGAAAGACAGAGCCACAGGGCTAGCCACAGAGAGGGCCACGGAGCCCCTGACTCCCGAGGCCAAGGCCGAGCATGCCCACCAGGAGGGGTGGGGCTGACCCGCAGCAGGTGCCCGAAGATGACGTCTGTGCATTCAGGGCAAGTGTGGACAGCAGGACAGAAGCACACCGTCCCTCTCCATTTAAACCGAAGGACCCCCTCAGATAAACACAGCCCACAGTGTTCTGCAAATGGTAATGCTTGCTCAACTATTTGCTGACATGTATTACATACATTCAAGAATAACAGAAATACAATGATATTTAAGACAACGGGAGCCCTTTAGGGATGAGATTATCTCAGCCCTGGCTTCCGACACCCGCGACCATTTTCCGTTTCTGTGCCTCTAGTCAGACACCCTCAGTGGCTTCAGTCAACGCACACCAAACTTTGCTGAGCCTCTACAGGTCAGGAGCCTGAGTGGCAGACACACGTCCTCCAGCCATGGGCAGAACACATTTTCCTGCCCTGGAGGACGAGACCCCTCACTCCCCACAGCACCTGCCAGCCCAGAGGCCGCCCCGTGTCTGCACCCCGATTCGTCCCCATCACGGCCTCCCACTGCCTGGAGGAGAAAGGAGAGTCTCCAGAGGGTGCGCTGCCTGGCCAAGTCTCACTGACGGAAGTCGCCGCTGTCTACAGGTCTAGCCGTCAGGGTCCCACCACACTCCGGGGAAGGAGATCACACAAGGCCTGGAACAGCAGGGGCAGGACCAGGGAGATCCTCAGGCCCCCGGTCAGAAGCTCAGCTGGGGACAACTGGGGGACCTGGCCTTACAGGGGTCCCCTCTGAGGGTGGGGGCGGCAGGTCTGCCGTTGCCATTCAGGAGCTCTGGGGCACCAGGTTGCGCGGATCTGTCTCTGCCAGACGAGGAGCGCCCACTGCCGCAGAGCCGTGATCTTCCCTCCAACTCTTCACACCTTCCTTCTGCGTCAGGCCTCCCCACGGAAAACCCAGTTGCCCTGGAGTGTCCCAGAGTCTTAGCCACTGCACACAGGGAGCTCCCCACCGTCCCGCCTGAGCTGCGCGTCCACCTCCGCCCCTGCTGCTCCCTCCCATCCCTGCGTCCGCACGAGGTTCTCCTCCCGGCTCTTCTCTTTCCCGTGGCAAGGCCGGCTCCAGACCCGTGTGGTTCGCTCTGGGATCTCAGCACCTGTGGGCTCCCCGCCTGGTGCTTCCTACCCCGACGTCTCCACGCGTTCTTTGGGTTCAGACCTTAATTATTCTGTCCCCTCAACTGCTTGGCATTGTCACGGTGACTCCGGGGCCTTCGGGCTGTGTTTTTCCAGCTCCCAGCCTGATTGTCCTGAGCAGGAAGGGGCCGTTCTCATCCTCATTATCTGCCCCATCAAACGGGGCCTTCCTGTTCTCCGCACAATGACTGCATCTCCAGTCCCTTCACAGAGCTAATTGCAACCTTTAACATCAAACGGGCTGAAAAAACACACTTTCTTCATTTTCTATTCCACCACATCCGTTCTTCTCTGTAAAAACATTACTGCCATTTAGCTTCTCTGGACACTTGTGAGCTGGAAGGCATGGGCATCCCATGGCTGGAGGCTGCCTGGGGCCTCCTTCTATGTGTGTGGCTCCCATGGGTGCCCTGCCCTCCCATGGCACCACTGTTTCAGCCAACAGAAAGTTGTTTCTTTAAAACAAGCCAACCATCAAATACATGGTCATTTCTGAGGGTGGCAACGCTCACATGCCCAGGAATCTGTTTCTGAGCCACTGGGCTCTCTGACACACATCAGGGCGGAGACAGCAGCCTGGGGCTGTGCTGGGGGTGACACCCGTGGGAAATAGCAGCAGACCTGGGGAGCAGGACTGGGCCTGCTGAGTCTGCTCCAGCCCCAGGGAGTTCCAGGTCAGAGGAGCCACTTTAGGGTGTCCTGGTCCTGCAAACGTGGCCAGGGCAGCACCCCTGCTATGTGCGTCAGCTGCGGCTGCTGGAGGACAGGGTGGCCTCGGCGCTGAAGCGCTGTCTGGGCCTCCATGTCCTAGGGTGCCGGGATCTCCGAGTCCACGGCAGGGCAGGAGGAGGGAAGCAACCCGCTCTGCAGAGCAGAGAGCGTCTGTGGCAACTTCGTCCTCTCGGGGCCCTCACCACACCGTCGGGGGCTAAAGGATGTTTCCAGATTCCGGCCAGTACCTCAAGACATGTCAGGGCTGCATGGCCTGGAGCCACAACCCCCTGGTTGCAGCGCTGGACCGGAGGCATGGGAGAGGCAGTTCAACGCGCCCTTTACAGACCTGGGTCTCACCCTCAGCTCTTCCAAAAGCTGGGCCAGACCAGAGGGAGGATGTCATTTTCCACAGAATCAACGGCCCTAGATAGCACTCCAGCCCCAGCCAGAGCAGCACAGGCTGGGAGTAGTGCCTATAGGGTCGGCCAGGCCTACCTGGAGCAGGAAGGGCCGCCCAAGGCCACCTGGCTCTCATGCTTCTGCCCCACGTGGGGTCCAGACATCAGCTCACCTGCTCCTGCCCCACATGGGGTCCAAACATCGGCTCCCATGCTCCCGTCCCACGTGGGGTCCAGGCGTCAGCTCACCTGCTCCTGCCCCACATGGGGTCCAGGCGTTGGCTCTCCTGCTCCTGCCCCACGTGCAGTCCATGCGTGAGGGACAAGGTGCATCCTCAGGGATTCCCCACAGTTGCTCAGGAGGAGGCCCACACCCACCGTTGGTCCTGCTGTTGATCCCGTTATGCAGCCACCAGGGGATGATCGTCGCCCCCTGAACTGGCCTCCCTCAGGCCAGGGGCTCTGTGGGGCCCGTGAGGTTCTCTCAGGAAAGCTGGGGACGTGGAGCCTCCTAGGGCCCCAGGCCAGACCCTTCTGCTGCTCCTCAGCAGGGGCCCTTTCTAAGAATGCCTTGGGGACAGTGTCACTGGAAAGACACCTGTGTCACCTCATGGCTTTGTGACTCACTGTTGGCTCCACTGCACAGGTCAGAGCTCAGAAGCTGGAATGAGTTCCGTCCCTTTCCTGGCAGGCCCATTAGCAAAGGCAGAGCCTTGGTGTGGGCCACATCTCCTCAACCCAGACCCTCCCTGTGTCCCCCAGGTCTGCCTCCGCACCAGGACGCAGAGCCCCGATGCCCAGGAGTTCCATATTTCTGAGATAGCTCTTTGATGGTGCATCTCAGCTCCTCCCCAGGCATGACCACAAGCAGCAGGAAATGGGAGCCTCCATTCCAGTTCTCACCCAGACCACCCAACAGCCCGCCACACACGCGAGCCACGGCCAAGCTCCTTCCATTCCAGTTCCACCCAGACCACTAAAGCTCTACCCAACAGCCCGCCACACGCGAGCCACGGCCAAGCTCCTTCCATTCCAGTTCCCACCCAGACCATCCGAGCTCTGCCAAACAGCCAGCCATGTGCTGGGAGTCACGGCCAAGCTCCCAGGGTCTGCAGATGAACCGGGTCCTGATCTGGGGCTGGGACGGGCAAGCTGAGAGCCACAACCTCTGAATGTACTGAGTGTGTCTGCCCTCCACGGTGGGAGGAGTGAGGAGCCTTCCTCTTATTCCCTCTGGGCTGCTGAATCTGCTGTATTTTTTATAGTTTGAAAAAATGAATGGGCACGGACGCCTCTGCTGGGCAGTCATCCACCTCCTGCAGTGTTTGACGTCTGGCATCTACCCCAGCTTTGGTTCCACGGTCGGGATTCACCCTGGTAGCCGGGATGCCAGGGACCCCCTACCTGGGAACCCCCTTCCCGTTTGCTCCGGGGAGCCTCACTTGCCTGTGAAACTATCCCTCCCTTCTCACTTAGTCACAGGGGCCTTGCAGGAAGTGCAGAGGTGCCCGCGGTCCTGACGGGCTGCCGGTGACACAGCGATGTGTGGGTGGGAGACTGGGCTCCATGAGCCTCAGGGCCAGGCTGTGGGCCTGTGTCTGGGCTGGAGGGGAGGCGGGGCTGGTGTTTAAAGGGTGGAAATAGGGCTGAGGGCTCTTATCAGAGAAGAGGACGCTCCCCTCAGCTGCCTTCCTTGGAGGGGTCCCCACCAGCCCTGCACCCTCCCTGGGGTCCGGGGGCCTCCAGCCTGCAGGTCAGTCAGTCAAGCCACTTGGGAAAATGAGCCCCCAGGCAGGAGGTAAGGAGGCAGAGGTTGGTCCCACGAGGAACGTGTTGGCCACCATGGTGGAGGCACTGACCAGAGAGGGCACCTGCCCTCAGGCTGTCTTCCCTCCCTGCAGTATCCCTGCAGCCTCCCCTTCGAAGGCCAGGTCAGACCTTCCCCTGTGAGGCCTCCGGGCTCCTCTCTGGTGGGGGGGCCTGCTCTCAGGACTGCCGTCTGTGCAACGGGCGCTCCCTGCCTGCTGGCGCCTCTGCAGTTGCAACAGGCCCCTTCCTTCCCTGAAGCTCAGAGAGTGTGGGGAACTCCCCCCAGTCTTCTTTCTCCTTCCAGAGGCCACGCAGCTCTTGAGACCGTTGTGGCTTCTTCCACGGCAGGCTTTCAACTGTTGCCCAGTCTGGCCTGGAGCTGGTACTACGTGTGGCCCGGCCTGGGAGCACACTGGCCCTGGAGCCTCGGTAATGGTTTGGGAACCAGGAGGCCAGGCCCAGCTTCTCTCCATAGCTAACAGACCTTCCCTTCCGGAGTCCTGGTACCAGGCTGACCTCCCCAGGACAGTGTTCTTCTTGTCTACTCGCTGTTATCCCGGCTCTGACGGTCTCCCGTCTGCTGAGGCAATTCCACCTCTCCAGCGCAAAAAGCTGCTGAGATGAGCAACTCTTCCCTGAATTATTGATTATTCTCTTGAATTGTTATAAATCTCCCTTTGCTATCTATCTCTGAACATCCTTGATGAGAACCTGGCCTCTCTGTTGCAAGAATGCATTAACCCTGCAGGCTCTGTCTGAGAAACTGGTGCTCTCATACATTCAGAACTGAGGACTCGGCACCCACAGCTCCATTTCTGGTCCTCTCTGGGACAATTCCCAGTGCCTTCCTCGCCCTCCCAGCCCTGGGCCCTCCTAGCCACTCTCTGCACAGGCAGCCTGGAGCTACCTCAGGAGGGCTGGCAGCCACTGTAATTACTGGTGCCTCTCCACGCCCCTGGACTCGGCTCTGCAAATTAAACTGTTTGTTTTCTGCTTTTTATCTCCCTCCTCACAGCTCTCCTTCTGACTAATGACTCCAGCAACTGCAACTGGTGATGCTCTTCCAAGCTTTTATTGGGAAGCTGGAGCTTTAATTTTCTGACAGTCACAAAGGCCCTGGAACAGCCGCCCGTGCACGCTCCACAGCGGCTCCTGAGGTCAGCTGTGAGCACGCTGATGGGGAAGGCTCCGAACATGTTTCTTCTTAGAACCTCCAGATCACCTCCTCCCTCTGCTACAGACCCAGACGAGGGCACAGCAATGGGTTGGGTGGGAGGCTGCGCCCACACCTTCACCTACAGAGTCACCGCCTACTTCAGCGGGGCTGCAGGAGCTGGTCGGGGCTGCAGGAGCTGGGTCGGGGTTGGAGGAGCTGGTCAGGGCTGCAGGGGCTGGTCGGGGCTGGAGGAGCTGGGTCGGGGTTGGAGGAGCTGGTCAGGGCTGCAGGAGCTGGTCGGGGCTGGAGGACCTGGTCAGGGCTGGAG
>NW_022437181.1:28454-33194 GCF_009761245.1 Sapajus apella
GGAGCTGGTCGGGGCTGGAGGACCTGGTCAGGGCTGGAGGAGCTGGTCAGAGCTGCAGGAGCTGAGTCAGAGCTGGAGGAGCTGGTCAGGGCTGGAGGAGCTGGTCAGGGCTGGAGGAGCTGGGTCAGAGCTGGAGGAGCTGGTCAGGGCTGGAGGAGCTGGGTCAGAGCTGCAGGAGCTGGTCAGGGCTGGAGGAGCTGGTCGGGGCTGGAGGAGCTGGGTCAGAGCTGGAGGAGCTGGTCGGGGCTGGAGGAGCTGAGTCAGAGCTGGAGGAGCTGGTCAGGGCTGGAGGAGTTGGTCGGGGCTGCAGGAGCTGGGTCAAGGCTGCAGAAGCTGGGTGGCTTCCCCCTATCCGAGAACCTGGGGCAGAGCCCTCAGCACATTCATAAAAAGAAGAGCAATTACCAAGCCTCAAGAGCTCTGTCATCAACCGGGGGAAACAAGCGTTTTTCTGCAGCCTGTGGATTCAGCTTTTATGACTAAATGACTACTTCAATCTCAGAACTCTAAGCATTACCATTTGCTTCCTAAAAATAGCTGTCTTCCTGGGTCTATGTTTAGAACAGAAAACATGCTGGGGAGGAGGGGGCCCTTGGCAGCCCCTGCCCATGCCCCACCACCCCGGCAGAGCCTCCTTATGTGTCCCGGCTCCGAACCAGCCCCCCAGGCTTGGAGAAGGGAGGACGGGTATGTTTTTCTGCCAGAGACAAAAGCTAACCTGAAACACAAAGGCCGTTTCCAGATGAGCCCCTCTCTTAGAGCTCCGGGACCGCACACAAGGCCCCCAGAAGTCCTGGCCTTTCTAGGCCTCGGTTTCTCCACATGCAGAGCAGCTCTGGCATCTCTGCTACGTGCAGCCCTGCCCAGAGGGCTAAGGTGTGGTCCCGGTCAGGGAGTGGGCAGCAGCCACTGTGGGAGCCATCCTGTGCCTGCAGGAAGGGCCCCTGCACAGGAGTGAGGCCGTGCGCCTGGTGGGAGGGAAGGGAGACTCCTGTATGTGAGGTCACCCTGCTGGAGTTGGTGAAGGAAAAGAACCAACACACATCCCCTGACGGTGGTGTGTCCTCCTCTTCCCTGCGGGCTGGGTAATCCCACGTCACCCTCACCCAGGAAACAGAGGAGTCGGCACTGGAAACTGGCTCCGGGCAGAGGCTGCACCTTCCTGGAAATAGGAAGGCTCGGGGCACTGGCTGCAGATTCCCTAGGGGAGGGCAGGGCTGCAGGGAGGGCCCCGGCCCCTGGTAGAGAAGGGCAGGGCAGGGGGTGACTGCGATTCCTGCTGCCACAAACAGCAGCTCCCGAGGACTGGCACAGAGATACAGCCCTTCACAGTCACCCTCAGGACTAACCCTGAGAACCAGGGAGGCTCTTGCCTCTATGAGAGCAGGGAAAACAGGACCCTGCTGCAGGAAGAGCTTCCATGCATGAGACTGCCTGTCCTTGTCCAAAATAGAACATCCGACCCAGCAGTCAGGATGCTCACCATGAACGCACCCACACCCAGTGAGAGCCACCAGTGACCCCGGCAGAGCCAGGCTGGAGTGCGGTGGTGCGATCTCGGCTCGCTACAACCTCTGCCTCCCAGGTTCAAGCGATTCCTCTGCCTCCACCTCCTGAGTAGCTGGGACTACAGGCATGTAGAGTCAGGGCATGCTGACCATGAACACACACACTTCGTGAGGCCGTCACCTGCAGAGCCACCAGGAGGGATAATCCTGCTCCTTGCCTGAGCTTGGAACTTCAGACAGCTTCAGTCAAGGACTGTGGGAGTGTGAGGTCTCACCCAGCTTGCAACCTGAGTAGACACCTGCAGAGTTTCATAGTTGGCAGAAGACTAGACTCCTGGGTCAGAGACAAAACACCTGGTGGGCGAGCAGAGCACCTCATACTGAGATCGCCAGCCCATCTCCAGACCAGTTCCCCGAGACCAGCTCCCTGAGCCCGGGACCCACCAGCAACGCCCAGTGGTCCGGGAGACACCTGCACATACCGAGACCAGCTCCCCGCGCCTGGGTCCCCTGGATGAGAGGTTTGACAAAGAGGTGATTACAGGCATCACTTAGGCTGTGGTCACCCAGGAAAACCTATGCTTTCCACCTTTCCCTGTGGTCTCTGAGCTGGTCACCAGTAAGGTGGTTTCTACCTCAAAAGAACAAGTCACTCCTGGCATGCAGCACCACGCAGAGAGGAGCTTCTGTGTCTGTTTCTAGGAGCAAATAAGCTGGCCACCCACGTTCCTACTTAATGGGACAGAAACACCCAGGTTCTGATTGGCATTCTGTTCCCAATTGCATCCTGTCTAATTGCCAGTGAGACTTTTAGCTAATCACAGAATCGTAGGCCTAGGGTTTAGAGGAAATGGCCGTGAAGCGGGAAGAGAGAGGAACACTGGAAATACTCACAAGTGTCAAAACACCCCCCGGAACGAGACGAAAGAGAGGCTCCGACACGGTGAACCGGAGCTCCCTATCAACCCTATGGAAGGTTCGATAGCACAGAGGAAGGAGAGAAGAACAGAAGGAGGGACAGAGGGAGGAAGAGACCTGGAGGCTGGTCTGCCCTTCAAACGGAGCCCTCCACCTCCTCTGTTGGAAGTTGCCATAAAACAGTCTCCCTTCCCCACTCTGACACCGCCCGACCTCATCCTCGCTGCCCATGGGATGACTTCACCTGCTCCGGTGGCCCTGCCTTCTGCTGGAAGGCCTCCCAGCCCTCACACTCCAGTCTGCAGAACTCAGACCGCTGTGAACCTCGTGACTTTGAGAACCCCATCCCCTGCCCACCCCAGCCCAGATCCATATTCTACAAATCGGACAACGCTTTATCAGCTCCTCATCTTCCCAAAGCCTCCAGGGTCTCCCTGTGTCCTCACCCTGTGCCCTCATTGTGTTGCCCATTCTGAGAACATGGGGCCCCTGCTGCCCCCACTGTCTGAACCCCCAGCCTTTCTCCCCCTTGAGCTCCCGACTCCTCCTTGCCCTCAGCTGCTGGCACTGAATTTAGCTCCTCATTAAACATTGTCTTTTCTTAGGTAATGATTATTTTTACTCCATGTCTAGATTGTGAATTCTCTGAAGGAAAAGGCATATATATACATATATATATGTTTATATATAGGAAATCCAACCAAATGTATCAAATGGTTGGAACCGGGAATGGGGGCTGATATGTTTGGCTCTGTCCCCACTCAAATCTCATCTTGAATTGTAACCCTCACAATCCCCTCATGTCCAGGGCAGGACCTGGCGGGAGGTGATTGGGTCTTGGGATGGTTTCCTCAGGGTGTTCTCATGATACTGAGGAAATTCTCACAAGATCTGGTGGTTTTATAAGGGGTCCTCCCCCTTCGCTCCTCACTCTGCTCTCTCCTCTCACCTTGTGAAGAAGGCGCTGCCTCCCCTTCTGCCATGATTGCAAGTTTCCTGAGGCCTCCCCAGCCATGCAGAACTGAGAGTCAATTAAACCTCTTTCCTTTATAAACTCCCCAGTCTCGGGTGGCTCTTTATAGCAATGTGAGAACGGACTAATACAGGAGATCAGGTGGAGTTTGTCTCAAAAACAGTAGGGCAGCACTAAATATGGCCTTGCGCTTAAGAAAATTAAAATAGTTTTATCAGCCAAAAAAGAAGTCATATTTATATTGTGCACAAGGCAAATGTCCCTAACTGCTGTGAGAATCCCACTGATAGGTGGGAAAATCCCAGAATGAAGGAGGTTGAAAGGAAGGAGGGGGATGGTTGTGGGGAGGGAGTGAGGATCTGGGCAGCAAGTCCCCCCGCTGCACTCCCTCGGACTTGGTCAGCCTTGACCTGTTGTTCACAGAGTCCTGCTTTTGGGCTCTGCCTCCAGCTCAGCCACAGCATTGTGAGTAGGAAAATTCACACCTTCTGGCCCATCCCCCTGTGCTGCGGTGGGAGGGACGCTGGGCAGAGGCAAGCACACGTAGCAGAGTCCTAGGTGCCCCATTTCCCTGATAAGAAACCTGAGGCCCAGGAGGAATCCAACCATGGGGTGCCAGCCCGGAGGCCGTGGGAAGCCCAGCACAGAGCTCTTCGGAGTGGAAGCAGATCCACCTCAGGCAGTCACCGGCCCGGTTAATGTACAGCACAGCCGCTCTAGGGACCCACCTTCCAACTTCCAGAAAAGTCACTGCTGGCCACCGAGGAAAAATTCCTCAGAATTAAAGCTTCCAACTCTGCCACCACTGCACGGGAGCTGTGTGTGTCACACGAGGAGGGTAGGGCAGCCCAGGGCAGAGAGCAGCGTCCACAGGGACCAGGGACAGGGGGTGTACACGGGGACTGAGGACTGACGGTAGGGGGTGTCCACGGGGACTGAGGAGTGAGGGTAGAAATGTCCACAGGGATTGAGGACTGAGGGTGGGGGTTGTCCACGGGAACCGAGGACTGAGGGTGGGGAGTGTCCACGGGGACTGAGGAGTGAGGGTAGAAGTGTCCACAAGGATTGAGGACTGAGGGTGGGAGTTGTCCACGGGAACTGAGGACTGAGGGTGGGGGTGTCCACGGGGACTGAGGGCTGAGGGTGGGGGTGTCCATGGGAACTGAGGACTGAGGGTGGGGGTGTCCACGGGAACTGAGGACTGAGGGTGGGGGTGTCCACGGGGACTGAGGGCTGAGGGTGGGGGTGTCCATGGGGACTGAGGGCTGAGGGTGGGGGTGTCCACGGGGACTGAGGGCCGAGGGTGGGGGTGTCCATGGGGACTGAGGACTGAGGGTGGGG
>NW_022437181.1:33294-38702 GCF_009761245.1 Sapajus apella
GGGGTGTCCACGGGGACTGAGGACTGAGGGTGGGGGGTGTCCATGGGGACTGAGGACTGAGGGTGGAGGGTGTCCACGGGAACTGAGGACTGAGAGTGGGGGTGTCTACGAGGACTGAGGGTGGGGGGTGTCCATGGGAACTGAGGACTGAGGGTGGGGTGTCCATGGGAACTGAGGACTGAGGGTGGGGGGTGTCCACAGGGACTGAGGACTGAGGGTGGGGGTGTCCATGGGGGCTGAGGGTGGGGGTGTCCACAGGGACTGAGGACTGAGGGTGGAAGTGTCCACGGGGACTGAGGGCTGAGGGTGGGGGTGTCCATGGGAACTGAGGACTGAGGGTGGGGTTTTCAGGGTCCTAGGAATGGTGGTGTTGGGTAAAGCAGCTTCTCTCCTGAGCCCTGGTCTGTTTGTGCACTGAATTCCTCCTTCGGTATCTTTGTAGACTTTAAACCCTCATTGGCCACCTGGGTCAGACGTTATTATTCCTTTTAATGCAATTTCTTACAAAGAATTGAGAGAGGCAGGCTCATCCTTACTCCTCTGCTAATGAGCAAAGGACGGGGTTCGAATTTGCAGGCGATGGCTGCACACCACTCTGCCCTGCTGCAGGATGCTCTTGGATTCAGCGGCTCCCTGTGCTGGAGCCGATGGCCCCGTCTGCCATTTCCAGGTCTTCCTCTTCGTCTACCTTGTGGCCTCCTCCGGGGACTCTCACTGTGCTGAGCCTCCTCTGGGGTGACCACGGCAGGAGGGGGCATGGTTTTGCTATTCGTCAGCAGCTGCAGAGACAGGTTTGAGGTGGGAGGTTTGTGCATTTTTAAAACATGACATGGGAATGATTCCAAATGCTGGCACTGATGTGGAGCAATGAGGGCCCTCCTAATTCCTGGAGGAGCTGTGAAAGGCTACACGTGGGTTGACAAGAATTTGGTGGCTTCTTATGAAAATACATACATACTTATCCTATGACCCAGCAATTCCAATCCTAGATATTTACCCAAGACAAATGAAAATATATGTCCAAGTCTGAGAGATGTGTAGACAAATGTCCGCAGCAGCTCCTAACAGCCCAAACCTGGGACTGGCGTGTGGCCAAGGCTGGAGGAGGGTAAACTGAGGGACCGGATGACCAGCGAGGAGGCCAGAGTGGTCCAGACACTGGGCGCACCCCACTCAGGACTGCATACCCTAACAAGCGTTTATAAGACGTCCCAGTGCAAGGGATGTT
Organism: Sapajus apella; assembly: GCF_009761245.1. Lineage (NCBI taxonomy): Eukaryota > Metazoa > Chordata > Mammalia > Primates > Cebidae > Sapajus > Sapajus apella. Next base: position 34,523 of record NW_022437181.1, read on the forward strand.
TGCACTGTTTCCTCCACGATCTAATCTGTGGAGGAAAAGCCTCTAGGGATTGAGCAGAGCCTGGTGGGGAGAAGACCCGAGGGCTTTCTAGGGCCCCTGCCCAAGCCCCTCACCCCATCTCCCTGCCCCTGGAGCAGCCGCAGGAGCCACATGGAAAGGAAGCCCGATGCAGGGAGCAACCGGGGACCCATGTGTGGCCTCTGCCCACATTCCCCAGGTGTGCGAGGATCCTGACGGAGGCTCTCCAGGGTGTTTGGTTGTCATGTTCTTCCTGCTGCCCCAGGGCACCGTCTCTGTAAAATCTATGCTGAGCCCACTGTGTCTGCAAGGCTCTGAATCAGGGTCCTGTTCAGTTACCACGGACCCAGGGAGGACTGAAGCTGAGCACCTTCCTGAGAAAGGCCCATGTGGGCCCGTCTCGAAGCAGGCCTCACTCCCCCACCCCTGGGCCACGTGATCAGTGGGAACGCTCTGCGTCAGCTCTGCAGAAGCGTGGCAGTGTCATCAGTAACAGAGATCAGGGCCACTAGACAGAGCCCCTCACTGAGCCTGTCCAGACCCCCGACCATCCGTACAGGAAAAGTGGTCACCTCCAAGGAAAACTGACTGCTGTGAGGAAGTGGGTGTGCTTACAGGGAGGTGTTCAGAGACCATAGGGTACCAAGGCCAACCAACGGCAAAAAGCAAAACAAAATACATTTGCCAGAGTGTAGATTTTCGGCTTTACTTTTTCTTCTTTCTTGTTTCAGAGACAGGGTCTCACTCTGCCACCTGAACTGGAGTGCAGAGGCACCATCACAGCTCCCTGTAGGCTCAAGGGGTCCTCCCACCATGGCCTCCCAAGTAGCTGGGACTCCAGGCACTTGCCATCAGGCCTAGCTGATTTTTTCTTTTTTTTTAGATGGAGTCTTACTCTGTTGCCCAGGCTAGAATGCAGTGGCGTGATCTCGGCTCACTGCAACCTCCATCTCCTGGGTTCAAGCAATTCTGTCTCAGCCTCCCAAGTAGCTGGGATTACAGGCACTGCCATCACGCCTGGCTAAGTTTTGTATTTTTGGTAGAGACAGGGTTTTGCCATGTTGGCCAGGCTGGTCTTGAACTCCTGACCTCAGGTGATCTGCCCATCTCCGCCTTGGCCTCCCAAAGTTCTGGGATTATAGGTGTAAACCACCGCGCCTGGCCTACGCCTAATTGACTTAAACTGTTTCTTTTCTTTTTTTTTTTTTTTGTTTTGTTTTTTTGTTTTTCTAGAGACGTGGACCTCACTATGTTGCCTGCTCGTCTCAAGCTCCTGCCCTCAAGCAATCCTCCCTCCTCAGTCTCCTAAAGTGCTAGGATTACAGGTATGAGCCACCACATGGGCCTAATTTATTTATCTTCTATGATGAGGAGAGAAAGGTCTCTAGGTGCCATGTGTTCAGCTTCACATGTGGAACGACCTGCTAAGGGCTTTTCTAGGAAACCCACCATTTTTCACCCAGCCTCTTTATCTTTTGCCCTTGAAGCTAGAAAGCAGCACTGGGGAAATCTGCTGTAATTTCTGTCTTGTTTCTTTGAAAATTGTCGGATATTTGATCAGCATGTTTTACTACCCAGTATTCTCTTGAATTAATCTTTTGTTGCCAGTAAGTTCCATAAAAAGTGTGATTTATTCTAAAGTCAGGAAGCAAGGTAAAAACTGCGTAGAGTCAGAATTATCCTTAAAAACTGCACAGATGCTACCTTTTGGAAACCAATATATCATCATGCAAAAATTTCAGCCAGTTCTTCTTTCAGTGCTAAAAGAGATTATGGATTCTTTGGTTAAACCCCAGGTGAAGTAATTGACTTGCATTTAACAAACATAATTATATGGAATATATTGTTTAGAAAAATGTTGAACTTCACATGCAGAAGATTGTGTGAATCACATTCCACCTGTCGTTTTTACAGCATTTAAATATTTCCCTATTTATTGATTTTTACCCCCATCTCCCATCCAATTTTCTCTCTTCCCCCACTATGAGCATGTATCAGGTGAATATCCCCTAATTTGAACATGTTCTTACAAAACACACATTGTTGATTGTGTATTGTATTCTTAATGTACACAAATTTTCTTGAGCCACAGACTTATTCTGGATCTTACCTTTTGGCTGGGATTGCACTGAATTTACAGGTGGTCGCGATGAGAACTGACATCTTTAAAATATCGTCATCACATCCAAGATCTCTCCATGGAATATCTTTCTGGATACTTGGAACTCCTTTGTTGTTCTTTCATAGAATTTTATCTTTTTCCCCATAGAGGACTTGTCATATGAACTTCTGAGATACTTTAGATTTTCGTTGCTGTTGTGAGTACATCTTATTTTTATTGTATTTTGTGGCTGGTGACTGGGCAAAGCACTCTGTAGTGTAAGTTTATGTTGATCTGGAACACTTGTCTCTTTCTTCGTGGCATCAGAGAGGATGTTGGTACTGTTTTAAACTATTTTGATACTATTTTTTGGTACTAAACTATTTTAGTACTATTTTAAACTATTTTGGTATTCTTTCCCAACTTACAAAGAACATTTTCTTTATCAAGGTAGAGTTTGCAGTATATTTAAAGTATACAACTTTGCAAAATTAAAGTCCTCTATATCTGGCTTTTAAAGAGTTTTTATTGCAAATAGATGTGAAAGCATCATAAAATGGTGTTGAATAATGTTGAACATTGGTAAATGCTTTTTCTGCATCTACCAATGTAATCATGATTTTTCTTTTAAGGGTTGTGTCTGTCTTTTCCAGCCCTGCCTTAAGGGCAGTGTTTTATTTGCTGTGCTTTCTTCCAAGGTGGATGTGCTCGTCAGGTGTTGGAGTATTTTGCCTGTAGGGTGTTTTCCCTTGAAGGCATCAGCTCCTCTCTTGGGTACATTTGCTGGAGAAAATCCACAGCAGGCCCTTCATCAAGACCCCATCCCCAGGTTGGAGGAGAGGGGCTTGGGATGGGGGAGAGGGTCATAGACTGGGGGAGAGGAGTGCGGGTTGGGGGAGAGGGGTGCGGGCTGGGGGGGCATGAGTTGTGCGGGAGGAGTGGGGGGCCAGGGGAGAGGGGAGCAGGCTGGGGGAGAAGGGTGAATATTGGGAAGATGGGCGCCAGCTGGGGGAGACGGGCATGGGTTGGAGGAGAGGGGCGAGCACCAGGCAGACGCCACAGGCAAGACGGGCTGCAGAGCCAGCTGACCTCCACTGCCTGTCCCCAGGACACCTCTTTTGTGAAGAGTTGGCTCCTGAGCTCTCAGGAATCACGCAGCACAGGTGCTCCTCTGGGTGCAGTTCGGCATCTTGAGAGTTGGATGAGGAAGGGAAATGGGAATTCCAGCCCCTGGTGCTATCTTTCAGGTCCAGTCAGCACCACCAGCAGCTTCCACCTCTCCAGCCCTGGTCCCTGCTCTCCCACACAAACTTACAGTGGGTCCTGCCTCACCCTGGCTTCTGCAGGTGCTCATGCCCCTGGAACCCACACTTCCCTCTCCCATCTGTGGCTTTCCCATAGTAGTTCTGGGGGAAGGAGTCGGCCACCATGCCAGGTGCCATGGTGTCTGCAAGAGCTAGATTTTAATACCAGAATCACGCTCAGTGCAGCAAGATCACCATCTTCTGAAAAACAACTTTTAAAAGCCTCCCGTCTCCCACCTCACACTCACTCCCATGGTGGGACGGGAAGGAGCCATCCACTCTGTCCTCCACACCAAGCCCCTGGTGCCTGAATTTACATGTAATAAATGTAGGGGCACTGGGACATCTGCGCGCATATTCAGAAACAATGTCTGCAACTAGGAGTTGGGTCTGCAGGTGACCCACAAACACGAAGCCTGTGTGGGAAGTCCCTCAACACCCAGGATCAGCAAAACGGCTGTGTGTGTTGGAGGCTTGCTGGGACGATGCAGGTTACATGGTGTGTTAATAAGAGCTGTTTGCTTGAACATTTCAGAAGGCCAAGAATAAAAGAAATGTCTTGGCCCCTGGCATTGAAAGAAGGATCAGGAGTCTGCAAGGAAGGTGGACCTGCAGCTGGCACAGAGGCCACGGTGCCCATGACAAGACGGTGCCTGTGACCAGACAACGCTTGCAGCTATGAGATAGCAGCAGACGTGTGTGGAGAGCCAGCTGGGACAGGCCACGCTCAGAGCACCATGGAGGGGAGGGCCGGCTG
>NW_022437181.1:38712-68895 GCF_009761245.1 Sapajus apella
GGGCTGGCTGGGACAGGCCACGCTCAGAGCACCCCAGAGTGGAGGGCCGGCTGGGACAGGCCACGCTCAGAGCACCACGGAGGGGAGAACCAGCCAGGACAGGCCACACTCAGAGCACCACGGAGGGGAGAGCCAGCCAGGACAGGCCACACTCAGAGCACCACAGAGGGGAGAGCCAGCCAGGACAGGCCACATAGACACACGTGGAGGGCCGACTGGGACAGGCCACGCTCCAAGCACCACGGAGGATGAACCCGTTTGATCATCACAATTCTGGGACATAATTTATTATTGAAAAGGAAACTGAGGGACATGAGGATACTTCATGAGGCCATGTGCTAATAAGTCATAAAGCCAGGACTTTTGCATAAGCCATCTAGCCCCACAGCCCTTGAGCCAATAAAGAGATATTAAGGCCCCAAATGCCATTCATTCCTGATTGAAACTCTAGCAGTAGCTGACATACTATTTCCTTCTTTGTCTCAAAGGATATATTGAGAGATCCTTACTGGATTCTAGAGGAAAAACCCAAGTCTTCTTCATACAAATATTAAATCTGTGAATACATCAAAAAATTACATTTAACCCTGGAGAAAACCCAGAAGTAAATTAAAAAATGATTCAGAGCTGTTAAATTTAATTTTAAAAATCGTTAATGATGCCTAGGCATTTATATTTCTTTAACTCATGCCTAAATTATGAGGACTGGTTTTATTATTTTTTAATAAAAATTTCAATTTCTTTAAAGAGCATCTAATTAAGAGAACCAGCATTATGAGTGGTACAGCTGTAAACTGCCATCCAAATTAAAGGTCAGCGAGCAGAACGAACATGCAAGGTTGCAAAGCTCTATCTGTAAATCAGGCCACGGAGCATGGCCTTCAACTCCCCTGTTGCCGGAGGCTCTGGCAGCATCCGACGCTGATGCTCACACTCAGAGCCTCTGCAGCCCTGGTCCCTGCAGCACAAAGGGCCCAAGTGTCAGGGTGGTCTCAGGACCACTCGTTCAGGCCAGCTTGCAGCCAGAGCCACCGGCCCTTGCAGTCAGAGTGCTCGCCTGCCTGTGGAGCACCTGCCCATGGCTCTGAGGTCCTCTCTGGCATCGGCAGCCTGGACACAGCCTCCACATCCCAGCCCCATGCTCAGTGCAACAGTCCCTGCCAGGCATGTGGCCAAATTGACCAGCAAGTGAACACAGGGATGGCATGTCTACGGCCACTCAGCCACCGCCCTCTGAGATCTCATCTTCCACACGGCCTCTCTCAGCTGAGGCAGCCTCATCTGCAGAAGGGAAGTGACACTGCCCTTTCCGTCACATTGATCCACCCAAAGGATGTTCAGCTCCTTCATGGCACGGATGGAGCAGAAAAAGGCCCTGGACCCATCACTGAAAGGAGAGCACTGGTCCCAGGCTTGTCATCGGCCATGCATTGCTGCAGGGGGTGCGTCCTCACCTGCAGAAGGAGGCCAGATGCACGGACTCTCATGTCCCTCCCAGAGTCGGGTGGCCATGCAGGCGGTGCGTCCTCACCTGCAGAAGGAGGCCGGATGCAGAGACTCTCATGTCCCTCCCAGAGCTGGAGATGTGGGAGCCTCCAGCAGGACTCAGGCCACAGCCACAGCACCCAAGTGTGTGGTGCTCAGACCTCGCACTGCTGCCCGGTACAGGGGAACTGCAAGCGGGTCTTTATAGCTCTGAATCGTGCTCCTTCTGCGTAGGAGACTGTGGGGACCAATGTGGCCTGGATGGCAGAGGCATGAGGGTTATAGCTTACGGCTTCTACCCCGTCCTCAGCACTAAGAGCACCAGTGGGCGAAATGGCAAACCTGACGTGATTTTATTTAAAGCCGAGAGAGGGGAGGGCTCTGCTGCCTCCACCCCTCCACCCCTGCCCTGCACCCCTATCCCCGTGGGTTCCTGGGGCTACCTTTCGCTTTGCTCTAGGAAAAATAAAATGTAAGGTCGTTTTCATTCTATGGGCTGAACTCGACCCCTGATCACTGCGGGTCAAGCTCAAGCACTGTGACCAGTCACCACACCTTGCATTTCCAGCCCATTTCAACTTTCTTCAAACCTGCTGGAAATCGGGCCTCATTTCGTTTGCACAGAAGCACTCGTTCTACACCAGCAGTTTGCCTAAGGTCACACAGCAAGTGAGTGACAAAGCCAGAGCTGGAGCTCAGGTCGGAAATGCTAAAATAGAGCAGCACACAAGGAGCCCCGCCCTTTCTCGTGTTTGTCCGAGGATCTGGTTTGTGTCTTTCTCGCACCAGTTTGTTAGAAATAGCATCTACCTTCCCTAAAAAACAAAAAAAGACTTGAAAAACCAGAAAACAGGCTTATTTCAACATTTGTTTGGGTGTCAGCCATAGCCTATGTTGACTGGAAGCACATGGCCACATCCAGTGAAGCCTCTGAGAGTTCAAAGTCAGTGGCAGGTAGAAGGCCGTCGAGCTCCCATGCCTGGGACTGTGTCAGGGACAGTGTGGGGGGAAAGGCCTATCCAGGTCTGCACCTCCTTCACTGGTCCTGGGACAGCACCAACCGAGGGAAACCGAGAGAAACTTTCAGGGAAAGCGGGAGAGGGCTCTGCCCGGCTGGGGCTGCATGTGGTGCAGATTCGCCCAGAATGGGCTTGCCCAGGGAAGTGCTAAGCAGGCAGGATGGAGGGCAAGGCTGGGGGCTTCACCAGCCATCACTGGCTGGTCAGACAATGAGCACGCAGATGTGAAAACTGTAATCTCCAGCCTGAGCTGGTGGAAGACATTCATAGATCAGCTGCCATGGGCTTCATGCACCATTTTCTTCAAGAACCCTGTGGATGCAAATTGTTAATCCAAAGAGTCCTTGCAGTAGCAGGCCGCTGCTGTTTAGAGGCTCTGCAGAGATTTGGGCTGGACTTTAACTGTTTCATTCCCTTCCTCCCACCCCCTCCCAAAAGGACAGCTGTGGTGACAGGTTCTTATCACCCAAGGCAGGAATTCCAAGTCGTCTTCAGGAGCGAGGTCTCCATGCACGCTGGAGAGATTGGTGCCATTGTGCTGGGCTTGGAGTGTGCTGCAGATGGTCTCTGTGGAGCTGAACAACTGGCTTTATCACCTGCATTATGACAACCACTTTTAAAGTCGCAGTGGAGACCAACTAATTCCAGGGGCAAATTCCTGCTCTCCTGAGTGTCCAGAAACACCAGCGCCACGTCCAGGGGCCTGCTTGCTGCTCTGTGGGGTTAGGCTGCTTGGCCTGCAGAGCTCGGGCAAAGGCTTCTGGTGCCTACAGCCGTTTTGGGAGACGTGGCTTTGGTGGCTTTCTGCTGGACGGCCACTCCCACAGGTGTGTGGTGGAAACTGTATCTCCCACACCACAGGTGCCCAGCGGTCAGTGGAATGATTGCTCGCAAACGCCATCTTTTAAATGATGATTTCAATGCAGGAAATGTAATTTTGGAATAAGTTTTTCGTTTTAATCAAATGCCGTACTTCGTTTGGCTCACCTACTCCCAACCCACCTTCTCTGCACAGTGACTGCCTCTTTAGGAGAATTATGGCACCAAACCCGAGGGGCGGCTCTCCTGCCTGTTTAGGAGAATTATGGCATCGAACCCGGGGATCGGGGATTGCTCTCTTCTCACCACACAGCTTTTCAACTTTCTTAAACACAGCCCTGTGATGGTGAACAGAAAAAAATGGTCCTTGCCCTACCCCTCCCTGATATTCTGACATGAGCCTCCAGGAATAGTCCTGGGCACCTTTCCCTAGGAAATTACTATTTTCTGAAAATCTCAAAATGATCAAGAAAGTCTTGTAGGACTTTATTGCTGTTTTTGCATCAGAAAAACTGTATTTTTGCTTTTCCAAACCAAAATATTCCATACTGTCAAATACGTATGCTGATGAAGGCCAGCTTCTGCATGATCAGCCAATCTGAGTTCTTTAAGTTGGCACTGGTGAATGACAAGGCAGCCTGTCATCTTAAATGATGACAATGCCAATTTAAATGAACATCTCAGCAACACACAACACTTCCTAAGGTATAAGGTCCTTAGAAGCTCTGCCACCAGGCAATGGCAATACCACTGATAAGGGGAGACAGAGACAGACACACCAGAGTAACCACAGGGGCATCCACGTAGGTCCTAAGTACCCTTCTTCCAAAACAGCATCAGTAGCACTTCGGAAACCTGTGTCTTGGTTCTGCTGGAAACATCTCAACCACATAGTGAAACAAAATTATGTAAAGATGCAGATACAGAAACAGATACAGAGGCAGAAGCAAAGGAAAATGCAGATGCCGATGCAGGTACAGATACAGACACAGGTACAGGTGCAGATGCAGATACAGATGCAGATGAACATGTAAATGCAGATACAGATGCAGAGGCACATGCAGATACAAATACACATGCAGGTGTAGATATAGCTGCAGATACAGATGCAGATGAACATGCAGACACAGACACAAATGCAGATACAGATACAGATGCAGATGCAGATGCAGGTACAGGTGTAGTTACACATGCAGATATAGATGCAGATGCAGATACAGATGCAAATCCAGATGTAGTGCAGATGCAGATAGAGATACAGATATAGGTGCAGATGCAGATACAGATACAGACATAGATGCAGATACAGATGCAGATGCAGATGCAGATATAGATGTAGATACAGATGCAGATACAGATACAGATGCAGATACAAATATAGATGCAGACAGACACAGATGCAGATGTAGATGCAGATGGAGGTACAGATGCAGATACAGACACAGATGCAGATACAGACACAGATAGAGATACAGATACAGGTGGAGATGCAGATACAGATACAGAGACAGATACAGATGCACATGCAGATGTAGATGCAGATGGAGGTACAGATGCAGACACAGATACATAAGCAGGTACAGGTGCAGATACGGATACAGATGCAGATGCAGATACAAATACAGATGTAAGACAGAGTCTGTTCATCTGCATCTGCCTCTTTATCTGCACCTGTATCTGCACCTGTATCTGTACCTGTATCTATATCTGCATCCGTACCTGCATCTGCATCTATATTGGCATGTGCATCTGTATCTGCATCTGTGTCTGTCTGTATCTGTGTCTGTGTCTGTGTCTGTGTCTGTGTCTGTATCTGCATCTGTGTCTCTATCTGTATCTGCATTTGAATCTGCATGTGCATCTGTATCATCTGTATCTGTATTTGTATCTGTGTGTGCATATGCATCTGTGTCTGCATCTGTTTCTGTATCTGCATCTTTATCTGCATTTGTATCAGTATCTGCATCTCTACCTGCATCTATATCCGTATCTGCATTTGTATCTGTATCTGCATCTGCATCTGCATCTGTGTCTGCCTCTGTGCCTGCATCTGAACTTCTATCTTTCTTTGTATTCATCTTCCTGGTTGGGCCTCAGACTCTGTCTTGTCCCAGTCCCCTCAGGGGGATCCTTAGGATGCCTGCACCTGTTGGAACTCAGCCAACTTCTGTGGCCCACTGGTCTCCTGCATTTCCAGACTCTGAGCCCAGGCATCCTGAGGCTTAGGTATTTTACTGAGGTCATTAGGGAGCTTGCCTGCCCATTCCTTGCCCTCACACAAAGTTCTCCCTGCCTTCTGGACCTTCCACCTCCACCCAACACTTCAAGGCAAACTTACCACTCCCCTTCACCTGGGTGTGTTCCTAAATTGTCCTTCCCAAGCTTTGGCCAATCTACAGCCCCCTGTGTGCTGTCTTTGGTCTCTACTTTCTCCTTATTCCACACTCCTGTCATAGGTCCTACCACCATCTCCCCAACATCCCCTCTTATTGTTCTCCTCATTCCAGTAGGTTTTGCACATGGCAGCCTTTAATCACATCCTTCCCCTGCCCCAAACTGACTTCCTTTGCTTTCCAAACCAATAACATGGCATGTCCCTCCCTACCTCTCCTGGCTTCTTTTTCTCCTTTCTAACACGTAACTTGCATCCCCTGAGCCTCCTTCTTGTCAAAGCAGGAACAACCCTGGTGAGAGGCTGGAAGCTGGATTCTAACTGTAGCCCTTGGGCCTCCATTCCCCACCATGAACCATGGAGGCTGAACTACATCAGTTGTGTCTTTCACCTGAATGTATGTGTGAGTTGCCTGGGGTTTTGCTGAGATGCAGATGCTGATTCAGATACTCCAGGTTGAGACCGAGACTCTGCATTTCTGATGAGGGCCCAGGTGACTCCAAGATTGCTGTCCAGGCACCGCTCCTTGGGACCATAGCCAGGGGCCATTCTCTTATGTTTTTCGGACCCGACATAAGATAGTCATGCCTATCTTATAGCGGGAGCACATAGTCATGGCCAAGCACGTGAGCTGAAGCCTCTGCTTTCAGAGTCTGAATCCCAGCTCTGCTCTTACTACCTGGCTGGCTCAGCAAGTTTTTTAAGCCCTAGACCATGGTGTTCTTCCTGGAGACACAGGGGCTGACACTGCCTGATGAGAAAGGTCTGCATCAGCATCTGCATCTGTATCTGTGTCTGTATCTGCACCTACACCTGTGTCTGTATCTGTATCTGCATCGGCATCTGCCTCTGTATCTGTATCTGCATCTGTATCTGCATCTGCACCTGTATCTGTGTCTGCATCTGCATCTGCATCTCTATCTGCATCTGCATCTGCATCTGCATGTCTATCTGCATCTGCATCTGCACCTGTATCTGTATCTGCATCTGCGTCTGCATCTGTATCTGCATGTGCACCTGTATCTGTGTCTGCATCTGCACCTGTATCTGTATCTGCATCTGCATCTCTATCTACATCTGCATCGGCATCTGTATCTGTATATGTATCTGCATCTGTATCTGTATCTGCATCTGTATCTGTATCTACATCTGCACCTGTATCTGTATCTGCATCTGTGTCTGCATCTGTATCTGTGTCTGCATCTATATCTGCATGTGCACCTGTATCTGTATCTGCATGTGCACCTGTATCTGCATCTGTATCTGCATCTGCATCTGTATCTGCATCTGCACCTGTATCTGTATCTGCATCTATGTCTGCATCTGTATCTGTGTCTGCATCTGTATCTGCATGTGCACCTGTATCTGTATCTGCATCTGCATCTGCACCTGCACCTGTATCTGTATCTGCATCTGTGTCTGCATCTGTATCTGTGTCTGCATCTGTATCTGCATGTGCACCTGTATCTGTATCTGCATCTGCACCTGTATCTGCATCTGTATCTGTGTCTGCATMTGTGTCTGCATCTGTATCTGCGTCTGCATCTGCATCTGTGTCTGCATCTATATCTGCATGTGCACCTGTATCTGTATCTGCATCTGCACCTGTATCTGCATCTGTATCTGTGTCTGCTTCTGTGTCTGCATCTGTATCTGTGTCTGCATCTGTATCTGCATGTGCACCTGTATCTGTATCTGTATCTGCATCTGTATGTGCATCTGTGTCTGTATCTGCCTCTGTATCTGCATCTGCACCTGCACCTGTCTCTATTTTCATCTGTATCTGTATCTGCATCTGTATCTCCATCTGTATCTGCATCTGCCTCTGTATCTATATCTGTATCTACCCTACTTTCACCTTGGCATCAGGTTCCTCCTGAGCTCACACAGGCCCCTGGGCCTCAGATGCTGGGGAGGAGCTGCCACCCCAGTGCTGTATGTATCTCTGGGGCTGCCAACAACCTGGAAACTCGCCAGGTCCTGGAAACCCACCCATCCATGTCCCTCCAGGTCTCCCCTCTGGCCAGCAGGCGTCTAGAACATCCACCCTTTGCTGAGCCCTGGCCGAGGCCTCCCTGCCCCCAGCACAGGGCGCTCTCAGCAAGAGGCCATGAACTGCAGGAACAGGAAATGGAGGAGAAAATCTTCTGTTTTGTAAACACAGTGCTTGGTTTCAGGAGGATGGATTCAAACCAAAGGACCCATGCAGACACGTTGTATCCTTTGAAGCATTGCACACAATTTTTACAAAACATGCGTATTTCCAAAGAATGCATTTGGCACCGTCTTTATCCAACTATAGGAAAGAAACCAAGATTAGATTTCTGAGGAAGCATTAATACCTAATGAAATTCAGATTTCAAAATTATAAAGTCTGCATCAGAATCTGTCTCACAAGATCCCAGCTGAAAATGCCAGTGCTATCCAGGGTGCTCTGTGTGGTGGCAGCAATCGCTGTTTACCAGGCACCCAAGACACGCTGGACGCTGCTGGAACAAGGCAGGCTCCTGCTCTCACATCAGCCTGACTGAAATGGGATATTCTGTACTTGATCTCTACAACAGGAATTGCGAGCTCCATCAGTAGGCATTCCATTCCAATAACAACGATGAGTGTCTTCTGCTTCACTCGATCTTTCTATGGTTCCCACGGCTAGCCAGTTCTATTTCTGCAAACGTCATAGAAGTGTGAGTGTGTCTACAGTGTGGGGTTATGGTCTCCTTCCCAGCAGCACCTGCTTTCCCCTAGGGAAATGCTGGTCACCACAGTGTCGGTGGCTCCATCCCTCCTCACTTCCCGCTTGGTCTCAGCTCCCTTCTCCAGGAGGTAATGGCTGTGTTCAGAAGGGCCAGCTGGATGGGGCTCAGTGCCAGAGCCCAGGCCGCAATGTCCCCATCGGTGCTGGGGCTGAGCTCCAGGAGGAAGAGCAGGAGGCTGGGGGATTTCCAGGAAGTCTCTAACCTCAGCAAACAAGAGCAAAGCGATCTGCCCATCAGCACCTGGGCCACCCAGGTGCTTTTCCTGGCGGGTGGCAGCCACCAGGACTCTGAGGAAAGGACTAGGTGCTTTCTATGGCCCAGTGGAGGCCGGTCCTGGCTGGAGGGAAGGAGCCCCTATTTTTCCAGAAATGTAAGTTCTCCAAGTATTTTCCATGGCTCCCCCTTCATAGGATGTTGCTGTCAAATGAAACTATTGCTTCCTCCACTTAACAATCCAGAAGGAGCTGCCCTCATCCCCAAGAGCCCACCCTCCCCAGCTACAGGGCTCGGGGCTTTCCAGGGTGCAGAACCCAGGCTGGGGCGGCCAGGGCCCTAGGTCAGGGAAGAGTGTTTCCCAGCACTACCGCCCTCAGCCTCCTCCATCCCAGAGGAGGCAGGGAGCCTGCCTTCTGCCCACAGGAGTCCTGGGAGTGTGGGAGGAAGCCACCAGCCTCTGAAGCCATGGCTGAGAACAGCGTGTTCACCAAACAGAAGTCACACGGGCCCAGCCCCCTTGATCAGCAAAACCCCACACGGGCCTCCTGGCTTGCCCCTGCCTCTCTGGGTCTGGAGTCCAGTCTGCATAGCACCTCCAAATTTAGGACTCTGGTTCTCCGTCTAAACAGTAGACATAGAAACAACCACAGACACAGGCTTGCGTCATTGTGGTAAAGAGGAAACACAATGGACCACCTCAAGGTTCGCAGCTCTGTGGATTTTCACTCCTATGTAGACTTCAGTGGCTATAACCACAATTAGGGAAGGGAACATCCCAGTGCCCCAAACCACACAGCAGCCCCTCCACGCTCACCCACCACCCCCTCCAAAGCCCTGACCCCCTCTCCACACTCACTCACCACCCCCTCCAAAGCCCTGACCCCCTCTCCACACTCCCCTCCAAAGCCTTGACTCCCCCTCCAGAGAAAGCTGCAGATGTGGGATGATGGGACGCCACTTCAGAAACTCCCTTTCTTCCTTCAGCAAAAGGCCTTGGGTTTCAATCACACTGTCTCCTTGCTGCAGAGAGGTATTCCATGGCATGGAGGGACCCATTTCTTTATCCATAATGACATATCCATAATGTCAATTGATTTTCAACTATTGAACCATTTGCCCATCGAAGGACATTTCAGTTGTTTCCAGGTTTTGCCAAACTGGAAAACAGTTTATGAACACAGCTGCTGTCAGTATTTGTGTGCAGGTTTTTAGATTAACATAAAGTTTTTATTTCTCTACAGAGGATACCAAGGAGTGGGACTATTTTTTGTGCTGTTTTAGGTAGTATTTTAATTTTAATTTCATTTGCCAATTGTTCATTGCTAATATATAGAATTAAGATTGATTTTTATTTGTTGATCTTATAGTCTACAAACTTACTAAACTCACATATTAGTTCTAGGGGACATTTTGTGGATTTCGTAGGATTTTATAGTGTACAATATCATATTGTCTTTGAATAGAAACTGTTTTGTTTCTTTTTTTTTTTTTAATCTGCATGTATTTTACTTTCCTGACTAGAGCTTCCGGTACAATATTGAATAGGAGAAGGATGAGTGGATATCTGGATATCCTCACCTTCTTCCCAATCTTTGCGGAAAACAGTCAGTCTTTCACCAGTAAATATGAAGCTATCTGTAGGGTTTCTTTTTGGAGATGTTTCTTATCAGAATGTGGAAGTTTCCTACTATTCTTCATTTCCTGAGAGTTTTTGTCATGAATGCATATTAAATGTTGGCAAATGATTGTAATACATCAATTGATATTATCGTGTGATTTTTCTTCTTCAATTGTTAATATTATGAATTATGTCAATTGATTTTCAACTATTGAACCAGCTTTGCATTCCAGCAACAAAATTCTACTTTGTCATATATTATTTATATACACCACATATCATATAAATAATATATACACCAAGTAGAATTAATTTCTGCTGAGGATTTTTACATCTATATTCATGAGAGACATTTGTGTGTAGTTTTATTTTCTTACACTGTGTTTGTCTGGTTTTAGTTATCAGATAAATATCAGCCTTATAAGAGGAGTTGGAAAATTTTTCTTCTTATATTTTCTGGAAGAGATTATGTATAACTGATGTTATTCTCTATTTGCATTTTTGGTAGAATTTGCTAGTGAAATCATCCGGGTTTGGAGTTCATAGCATTCCCCTTTTTATCCTCTTAATGTCTGTAGGTTCTGTCTTAATGTCCCCTCTTTTGTTCTGGTTATTGGTATTTGTGTCTTCCCAATTTTTTCTGTGTTTTGTCAGTGTTGCAAGAGCTTTGATCAATTAATCATTTCAAATGACTGACTTTTTTTGTTTCATGAATTTTTCTATATTGTTTTTCTGTTTCCAATTGTATTTCTGCTCTTATATTAATTCACTGAGGTTTTGGTTTTTTTGTTGTTTAAGGATGTTGAATATTGGCCCCACTCTCTTCTGGCTTGTAGGGTTTCTGCTGAGAGGTCTGCTGTGAGTCTGATGGGCTTCCGTTTGTGGGTAACCCGACCTTTCTCTCTGGCTGCCCTTAGTATTTTCTCCTTCATTTCAACCCTGGTGAATCTGACGATTATGTGCCTTGGGGTTGCTCTTCTTGAGGATTATCTTTGTGGTGTTCTCTGTATTTCCTGGACTTGAATATTGGTCTGCCTTGCTAAGTTGGGGAAGTTTTCCTGGATAATATCCTGAAGAGTATTTTCCAGCTTGGATTCATTCTCTTCGTCACATTCAGGTACACCTATCAAACGTAGATTAGGTCTTTTCACATAGTCCCACATTTCTTGGAGACTTTGTTCATTTCTTTTTACTCTTTTTTCTCCAGTCTTGCCTTCCCATTTTATTTCATTGAGTTGATCTTCGACCTCAGATATTCTTTCTTCTGCTTGGTCAATTCGGCTGTTGATACTTGTGCATGCTTCGCAAAGTTCTCGTGTTATGTTTTTCAGCTCCATCAATTCACTTATATTCCTTTCTATTTTGTCCATTCTAGTTAGCATTTTGTCAAATCTTTTTTCAAGGTTCTTAGTTTCTTTGCATTGGATTAGAACATGTTCTTTTAGTTCACAGAAGTTTCTTACTACCCACCTTCTGAAGTCTGATTGTGTCATTTCATCACACTCGTTCTCCATTCAACCTTGTTCCCTTGCTAGTGAGGAGTTGTGATCCCTTGTAGGAGGAGAGGTGTTCTGGTTTTGGGTGTTTTCATCCTTTTTGCGCTGGTTTCTTCCCATCTTTATGGATTTATCCACCTGTCATCTTTGTAGTTGCTGGCTTTCAGATTGGGTCTCTGAGTGGATGTTCTGTTTGTTGATGATGAGGTTATTTCTGTTTCTTAGTTTTCCAACAGTCTGGCCCATCTGCTGTAGGTCTGCTGAGGTCTTACTCCAGGCCCTGCCTGCCTGGGGATCACCTGCAGCAGCTACAGAACAATAAGGGTTGCTACCAGTTTTCTTCTTCTGCTATCTTTGTCCCAGAAGGATACCCACCAAGTGTCAGTCTGATCTCTCCTTTATGAGGTGGCTCTTCGGATGTACAGAGGTCAGGGAGCTGCTTGAGGAGACAGTGTGTTCTTTATAGGAGCTCAAATGCTGAGCTGTGAGCTCTGTTGTTCATTCAGAGCTGCTGGGCAGGTACGTTTAGGTCTGCTGCAGCAGAACTCATAAACTGCTTTTTGTTCCCAGGTGCTCTGTCCCAGGGATTTAAGGCTTTATTTATGAGTTTTTGTTGTGCTGCTGCTTTCTTTTTTTTCCTTCAGAGCTGCCCTGCCCAGCAAGGAGGCAGCCTGGTCACTGTCTGCCTGTAGAGGCTTTGCTGAGCTGCTGTGGGCTCCACCCAGCTGCCGAGTGAACTTCCCTGCAGTCCTGTTTATATGGGTGTAGTTAGAACTGCCTTGGCAATGGTGGCCCACCTCTGTATTGGCGGACTCTCTTTGTAATGGTGGGTTGCCTCAGCAACAGCGGGCTGCCTCAGCAATGGCGGGTTGCCTTGGCAATGGCGGGCTGCCTCAGCATTGGCTGACTACCTCCGTAGTGTTGGAGTGCCTCGGTAATGGCGGATGCCCCTCCTCCACAGGGCTGGACTGTCCCGGGTTAAGCTGTGCTTGCTGTGAAACTCTCAACCCAGAGAGTTTCTGATTGCTGTTCTTTTGTGGGGGTGGGACCAGCTTAGCCTGATCGCCTGGCTCCCTGCCTCGGAGCCTTTCTTTTTTTAAGCTTGTGTTCCAGTCACCTGTTGAAGAGGCGCTGGGATCTGTGTGTTTTCCTGTGCGGTGACTCACTGCACTGGCTTAAACAGCGGCACTGGGATTCCTGGCCCTTTTTTTGCCCTGGAATCTACTGTCCTGGTTCCCTGTTCAGTCCCCTTTTTAAACAGATGAATAGACGACTTCCCATGACTCCAATCGCCAGCCAAAAGGGCACCCAGACCAGTGTATTTTGTACGGAGAACCGCTGTGCCGGGGCGCTGACAAAGCAGCTGCGCGGGGCAAAGCAGCCGCTCCTGCCGAAACGGCCGCACTGGCGACCCGTGGGGCTCCTCCGCCTGGGAATTTCCTAGTCTGTAGGCAATAAAAATGCAGCATCCACTAACCCTCTGCGCCTTCACTGGGATCTGCAATCCTGAGCTGTTCCTAAATGGCCATCTTGGATCGATCGGTTTTTTGTTGTTGTTGTATTTTGTTTTGTTTTGCTTTGGCCCTTCTTTTTCCAAACTATTAGATTTGAAATGTGTTGTTCTGACTTCTTTTTTCTTTTCCAGCAGAAACATTTAAGGCTATATTTTTCCCTGTAAATACTGCATTAGCTGCAGCCTACAAATTTTAATACACATATTTTTATTTTCACAAAGCCTTCTAATATATTCTAATTTCTCTTGAGACATTTTTGAATCCAAGTATTATTTAGGAGTGTTTTGTTTGATTTTTGATGTGTTTGGATATTTTCATATATCTCTGTATTGACATCTAGTTTAATAATATTATGGTCAGAGAATGTACTTCATTTCAACTCTTTTCAATATCTTGAGATTTGTTTTTGGTTCAGGATACGGGTCTATCTTGATTGCTGTGAACTTGAATGCAATGTGTATTCTCTCATTCAGCAGAGTGCTCTATAATGCCTATTTAGATCCAGTTGGTGGATGTTGCTATTCTGTTCTGTATTCTTCCACATTTTTAGTCTGCTAGTTCTATCAATTATTAAGAGTGTTGGAGTCTCCAATTATAATTGTGAATTTTTGCATTTCTATTTTTAGTTCTGTTTTTATTTCATGTGTTTTGAAACTCCATAGATATGTATATTACGTAGATACACATCTAGGATTGTTAAGTCTGCTTGGCTAATTGAACTTTTTATTATTACGTAATATTCTTCTTTATCCCTGGAAGATTTCTTTGAAGTCTACTTTGTCTCAGATTAATATAGCCACTCAAATTCTCCTTTAATTGGTGCTTGCTTTGAATATTTTTCTGTTTTTGTTGTTGTTGTCGTTTGTTTGTTTTTACTTTTAACCTATCTCTGTATCATAGTATTTGAAGGGAGTTTCTTGTAGACAATGTATAGTTGGGTCTTTTTTAACTTTTTCTAATAATCTCTGTCTTTCAGTTAATGTGTTTAGATCAATAACATTTAATGTAATCTAAACATTGATATACCCCCATTTAGATTCACAAGTTAAATTATTTGCTTTCCATTGTTTCCTGTGTTTTCCATCCTTTTGCTTCCCTTCCCCTGACTTCTTGTAGTTATCAGACAATTTCTTACAATTCCATTTATCAATTGTGTTTTTAGCATATATATATATATATATATATATATATATATATTTTAGCATATATTTTGACTAGTGTTATTAGTGGTTGTTTTAGAGATTACAATGTACATACTTAGCTTTTCACATTTTGAAAATTCTATTTAGGATCAACATTTTGCCATTTCAAGTGAAGCATATAAGTCTTGCCACCATATGGCTTCCTTTACCCCCTGTTTTTATATTCTATTACACCTATATACATTGAAACCCTTATGAGACAATGTTATAATTTTTGCTTTTATGAAATGTAATTTAAAGAACTCCAAAGGAGAATAGTCTATTATATTTACCATTTCTGATGTTCTTCCTTAATTACTAAGGTTCTAATATTTTCTGGTACCATTTTCTTTTTGTCTAAAGTATTTCCTTTAGCAATTCCTTTAAAGTAGGTCTGGTGGAAATATTCTTTTGGTTTTCTTTCATCTGAAAATGCCTTATTTTACCTTTATTTTTGAATAGTATTTTTTATCAAATGTAGAGTTCTATATTGACAGTTTTTTTCTTTGGCACTTGAAAAAATATTATGCTACTTCCTTCTGCCCTGCATAGTTTCTTATGGGAAATCCATGGTTATTATAATTGTTTTTCTCCTATAAGTAAAGAGGTTTTTCTCCCTGGTTGCCTTCAAGACTTTTTCTTTGTCTTTAGTTTTCAGAAATGTAATTGTAATGTGTCCTGGCATGGATTTTTAGGTTATCCTGTTTGAGGTTCATTTATCTTCTCGAATGTATATATTTACATCTTCTGTCATTTTTGAGGAGTTTTCAGCTATTATTTTTGTGATAGACAGAATTTTAGTGTGGCTCCCTAGATTCCCACTCCCTGGTGTACACACATCTTCTTATAGTTATTTAATCAAACATTAATCTAGGTGCTGCTACAAAGGGATTTTGAAGTGTAATTGAAGCCTAAATCAATTGGCTTTAGGAAAGGGAGATTATCCTGGATGAGCCTGACATAGTCAAGTAAACCTTTAAAAAGGAATTTGGCTCCTTCTGGAAATACTGGAGACATGAGTGTTATTCAACATAAGGGAGAGTCTCCCTTGCTGACTTTGAAGATAATGAGAAGAGGGTGAGGAATGCAGGAATTCTCTGGTAACAGAGCAGAGTCCAGCTCAGAGCCAGCAAGGAAATGGGACCTCAGTTCTACAGACCCAAGAAACTGAATTATTCCACCACCATGTGAGACTGGAGTTTCCAAGACCCTGAGTTTCCGGTGAACACAGCCCTGACCTTGATTTCAGCTGCATGAGACCCTGAACACAAAATCCAGCTAAGCCACATCCAGATTTCTGATCCAAAAAAAAAAAAAATGGTTGTTGTTTTAAGCCACTAAGTTTGTGGTAATTTGTTATGCAGCATTAAAAAATATTTATCCAAATATTTTTCTTTTGCCTCATTCACTCTTTCTTCTCCATATTTGATTCTGATGATACAAATATTAGACCTTCCATAATGCCCCATAGGTCCCTTAGGCTCTAGTGCTTTTCAAATATATTTTTTCTCTCTATTGTTGAGATTGAATACTTGGGTCTATCTTCAAGTTTGCTGACTCTGTCCTCTGCCATCTCTGCCACTGACTTCATGTCATGAGGTTTGTTTATTTTTATTTCAGTTAATTTATATTTCAGCTCTAACATTTTCATGTGTTTTTCTTTATGTCCTCTAGTTCTTTGCTAAGACTTCCCATCTTTCTTTCCATGAGTGTTCACCCTTACTTGTTGAAATACTTTTATAATAATTGCTTTAAAGCTTTCTCAGATAATTTCAACATTGTTTCAACATATATGAGGGACTCTGTTGATTGTCTTTTCTCATGAAAGTTATAATTTTCCTGGTTCTTCATGTACCAGGTAATTTTTATTATATCTTAGACATTTTGAATATTATGTCATAAGACTCTAGATCTTGCTTAAAGCCCCTGGGGAATGTTTTTTATTTAGCAGGAGTTAACTCAGGCTGGATTCAAGCTGCAAGTCCCAACCTTCCTTCATGGGTTGTGGTTCCAATGTCAGTGTGGTTTTCAAGCTTCTGCAGTGTGCTAAGACCTATCCCTTGTATGTCCCACCCAGTGGCCAGTCTGGGAGCCAGGCAGCGTTGTATCTCACAGTTTCATTCCCAAAGTCTATGCATGCTATGCAGGGTCAGATCCACACATGCATTGCTTGGGGATGTGCCTGTGAGCTCACAAACAACTGTAAGGGCTGCTCCTCTGTCTCCTCCCTCGCTGCCCTTCCCTGGTATGTTCCAGCTCCTGGACTCCCTTTTTGGTCCTCTGTACAGGAAGCTGAACCATCAGCACTGGGCTCTGCTATGTACTTTCCTCAATCATGCCTGCCTCTGAAGCCAAGTGCTGGGGAGACAGGACGGGAGAGGACACAGCAGCAAGGTCTGCAAGCCCTCCTGAGACCTCATCTCTGAAGTCAGAGAGGAAAATCCTCTCTTCAGAGAGCCCTGTGGGTTCTTCCTGCTGCTGACACCACAGCAGCCTTTGTGGAGAGCTGGGGCCAAGGCACAGGGAACAAAAAAAGTGGAAACAATAAAAATGAGACCCCCACTCTGTGTGAGTGTTGGGAGCCCCCTTTTCTGCTCTGTGAGCCAGGACAAGAGGGCTCCTTGTGGGGCTCCCTCCGTCTATCCTGCATCCCTGTTGAGTTTGAGGCTATGTTCAGTTAAAGCCAGGAGTATTGAAGGGGAAAAAGGTAAACTCACTACCAGCTGGTGAGATCAGGGCTCTGGTCTCCTCCAATCTCCCTGCAGTGGCTTGCTTTTCAGAGCCCCTCAGCAGCTGCTCGGTGCCTCTGTCCTTGTCAGTGGCTGCATCCCATGTGAGGGTGGAATGGTACAATTACTGTACTCATCAGAGCCAAACCAAGATGCAGCTTTGAAAATTGAATTTTGGTGGTAGAATTAAATTATTTTCTCATTGACTTGCCCTGAAACTGCCTTTATTTTAGTTCTGGTTGGCCAGTACACGGTAAGGGTCCAAATGTTTTAGATTGGGCCTCCCTGCCTCTTAGGCTCCTTGTGAAGTGATAAACAGGCATCTCATGCGTCTGGAGAACAAGTGCCAAATGATAACAAATGATGAATATTTTTGCAAAGCAAGAATCCTTTTTTTGTGAATAATCATGGTCAGATCTGTTTTATACATTTAGATATATAAATTGGTCTGAGATAAATAAACTTCCATTAGAATATAAAATCTTTCTGTCTGAGATAAACTCAATTTCATATAAATTGTTTAGTTTGCTCATGAACATCCTATTGGATAAGGGATTATCCCAATATTCTATAGCAGAAGTCAGCAAACTATACTGTGTGGGCCAAACGCAGCTGGCAGCTTGTTTTTATAAGTGAAACATTATTGGGACAAACATCTTTTTGTCATCTATTTCTGCTTTCAGCTACCACCGCAGTTGAAGAGTCACTGAAATACTTCCTGTCTGGCTCCTTACAGGTAAAAATTTGCCCTTCTGATCTATGGAATGCAAAAAAGGTAAACAAAATTCTCCTACCCGGCATGTAAATACCTGACAGCCGGGCTCCGCCTCCCTGCCCACGCCCATGTCACCCATTCCCGGTAAACCTCCACCCTCTTTCCCACTGAGCAGAGTGCTTCAGAACCCTTCTCAACACAACACTGGACCAAGTGGTCTAGAATTAACACCATCAAAACTGCTAATCTAGGCTATCGTTGGAAGAAGAAAGTTAGGTGGCAAAAGACAATCCAAAGTGATTTTCTTACCTAAAGGCAGCAGCGGATTGGTGTTTCAGAGGCACCGAAACGTGTATAGCTCGGAAGTCCCTTCCTAAGAGAAACAATTCCAAATTATGAATGTAAAATTTCTACGGCCTGAGGAAAGACCTGTGCAAATAAGAGATGGGGAGGCTGGAACTGCCTGGGTTTCCTGGTAAGTCTGCTTTGTGGAGGCTTTGAAGTCTTCACAAGCCTGGCCCCGCCCCAGAGCTGCTGACTGTACCTTGGAAGTGGGTACCCAGGCTTACAGCTGCTTTGGGCATTTCTCAATTGGTCCAGATTCACACCTGGGAGCAGAGCCTCTGATTTGAAGCAAACGGGAGCAGCGCAGCCTGGCTAGCTGTGGGACATGGCACCAGGTACCATTTCAATGAGAGATTCCCACAAACATGAGCAGGGGTCGGTGAGTGCTGGAATCAGCTTCTCCAGCTGCTGTGCGCCAACTGGCAAGGGACCCACAGAGAAGACTCTCTCAGGCCAGAATCATGGCCCTCCTGGAGGCACAGCTGAGGTTCTCCACAGTTAATGCCTCTTGGAGCCAGGAGTCTACAGAGCCCTAGGGGTCTGGAGTCCCTTCAACTGGGAAAGTAGTGGCAAAGGTACCTGGCCCTGCTCCTTCTCGACCAGTTGAGAGAAGAGAGAAGACCCCACAGTCACCACAGGGAGGGCCCAGGTCTCAGTGGAGCATCTGAACACATGACAGGGTGGCCTGCTGAGGGATCAGCATTTGTCTCAAGTCTGCCTCCTGCCCACCTTCCGACCCCAAGTGAGTTCATTTATGGCTCTGAGCCTTCATTTCCCCAGACTTACATTGGGGCTGGAGAAAACACTTACCTGCTGTGCTTGTCCTGAGGATGAGAGGAAATTGTGTATGGAATGCCCTCTGAGGACCTGTATCACCACTCAGTGCCAAGAAGAGAGGTCAGAAAATGACTCTTGGATGCTTGTTCTCAAATACTCCCTGGAATATTTACAATCCTGAGGTGAAGAAGGCCTTCCTTAGCACAATATCAACTGAAAAAGTACAAATAAAAAGACTGACAAGTCAGTAGGAAATGAGCTGTGAAAAGTTGGAAGATAAAGAACGAAAGTAGGAAAGTCGGCCCTATTTGCAACTTCTGTGGTAGCCAGCCTCACAGTCAGCCCCATGGTCCCTGCTCCCTGGAGTTCATGTCCCTCCCACTCTGAGTAAGGCTTGCTGGTGTAACTGAAAGGATGTCGCAGAAATAACAGTGACTTCCAAGACTAGATCAGTGAGACAAACAAGAAGCACGAAGCAAATAGAAACGGCTTGTGCAAATTGACAAGAAAGAGGCAGTGTGACAATAAATAAACCAAAGATATAAATGTCACTGGAAAAAGATAAACAAATGCTATAACTCTATGAAATATGTTACACGCTCACTAGTAATGAAGGAATGCAATTTCATATCCTGGAATCACCAGTGTGGTAGATTCATGCAGTAATAGCACAGTCCCCACAGGGAACCATGCTTCCTGTGCAGTCCCTCTCATGGAGACATGGGCTTTAACCCATACAGTGTCAGAAAACATGATGGGCAGAAACGTGTGTAGAACATTGGGATTTACGTCCTAGAGAAAGAGACTTCATGGAGCAAGATCCATTTAGACCTCATGGGGCAGAGCTGAGACCAGCTCCAGCCAATCTCCCAGACACCTGGAAACTGAGCTCTGCCAATAAGACTGGTAGAAGAGCCGCCCAGCTGAGCCCTGCCAAAATAGCTATGGCTTTGAAATTACTAAAGGTTTTGGTGGATTCTTATGCAGCAATAGAGATTGATACAATGAGATAACTTTTGTCCTGTCTTACTAACAAAGCTGGAGATAATCAATATTTTCTGGTATTGAGGTGCTAATAAAGAGACTGGAACTGTCTACTGATGAGAGTCTAAGCTGTTTGCATCTGATATGAAGAACCCTTTAACAATAACCATCAAACTATTCAAGGCTTATTGCTCTTGACCTAGCAGGTCCACTTCCAGAAATTTTTGCTATGGAAGTATATGTATAACTTGAGCACAGACACATGAGAAAAATATTATGTAATATTAATCATAATTATGAAAATGTGGAAAACTTAGGCAACCACATATACGATGAAATGCAGTGCATGTGGCCTTAAGAAAGAACCAGGCAAGCTTGTGTGTTACAATATCCAAAGATGGGCATGAAAAGTTATGAAAAAAGTAGATTTTATAATAAAATGTTTAACCATTTCTGTAAAATAAATAAATAATGTGTGTTGTTATGCATAGGAAAAGTCTGCAGGGCTACACAGTAAACCATGTATAAGAATTGTTTTAGGGGGTACGACTCTATGGTATTTTTGTTTAATTTTCTTTACCTCAGAGTAGCTTAAATATTTTACAGTGAGCATTCATTATTTCCACAGTCAGAAAAACACAAAACCAAAAATAGTATAGAGTAAAATGTATAAATGGTGTAATTTGCAGTAAATATGTAGTTGTCACTTATAATAAATATTTAGTTTGTATTTTACATATGTGTTGAAAATGTGGAAAAACATGCAGTATTTAGGACAGCTTTTTCCCCTGTGGTGAGATTAGAGAGAGAGATTTGAATTCTTTTGCAATGACATTGTATTAATAAAAATATATATATTGGGGCAGGGTGTGGTGACTCACTTGCATTCCCAACAGTTGGGAGGCCACAGCAGGAGGTTCACTTGAGCCCAGGAGCTCGAGATGAGCCTGGGGAACATGGTGGAACTCCATCTCTACAAAAACATTTTTAAAATTAGCCAGGCATAGTAGTCTGCACTTGTGGTCCTGGCTACTCGGGAGGCTGAGGTGTGAGGATCACCTGAGTCCAGGATTGCAAGTGGAGGACACGGTGGGCGGTCCTCACAGCCTGACGTGGTTTTGCCTGGACGTGCATTCCCCACGGTGAGCGCTTGTGCACTGCTGCTCATGCATTCATCAGAAAACGTTAAAATGCACACTGAGAAAGAATGGGATGCAATCAGGAGCTCTCCTCTTTGCATCCCTGGTCCAGGAGGCCCTGCCCCAGGCAGGCAGAGGTGAGGCAGGGCTTGGAGGGGAGAAGAGCAGCCTCAGGGCTGCAAGGAGAGCCCAGGAGGTGGGCGGGGTGGCAGGCGTGCAGCGTCCCGGCCTCAGCCCCCGTGAGCACTGCTACCTCTGTGACCTGGAGACAGTGGGCCCCGCCCTGCAGACCTCAGGCATCTGCACTGTGCAAGCGGCCTCTGCCTCCTCCAGGATGCTCGAGTGCTTGATACTACACCATGGTGAACGCCTTCCCAAGTTCAGTTTCAGCTGCAGTGGGGGCAAGTGCCATCCCTGAGCTGAACATGACAGGGGCCAGGTTTCCTCAGGACCCTCCTCTCAGGCACAGGCTTGGAGCCTCCATGATGGCCCCAACCCAGGCCCCAGCAGACACTGCACAGCAGAGCAGAAGCAGCAGCCGGGGCCTTCATGCCTCCACCCTGCTCCGTCACAGTGGCGGGCAGCTCAGTGTCTCGTTCTGTGACGGGTCCTCCTCGCAGGGTGCTGGGAATTTCCCAATTACCCTTTCCTTGGGAGCTTAGATTCTCACCCTGGGGGTCACTTCACATTGGGGTACAGCAAAACACAGTAAAATGGGCAGAAAACTCACCCTCCCAGAACCATTGGCAGCCTGCTCAGCAGAGGGGTAAGGAGGAAGGGCCTGGTGGCCCTCAGGCCAGGGTAAGGGACACCATCCTTGTCCACCCAGGGCCACCCCCTCCCCTTGCCCTCCTGGCCGCCAGCCCTGCTGGGCAGGGAGCTGGAGCAGCCCCTCCAACCCACTTGTCAGGTGGGGACAGGCTTACCTAGGGCTCTGGGTCAGAAGACCTGGCTCTGCCCCGACCTAGGCCCTGAAACTCCAGAAAGTCCCCCAACCGCTCTAGTTTCCAATTTCTTGTCCATAAAACACAGTCGCAATGCCTCCCCCGAGTCCCACAAGACGGTCCCACCCTGTGGAGCGGCACCAGTGAAACAGCCACAAGCACAGCCACGTTGTGTGTACCCTGAGGAGGAAGGCAGAGAGCCTCTGCTGGCACTGCTTCCCCTGGCCAGGGGTCCACCTGCCTCCTTGCTCCCACCCCACCTGAGGGCCTGATGCCGCGTTCTATTTGTAGCAGCCCAGCTGTGCAGGGTGTGGGGAGTCCAGTGTGCTCTGAGCCAGTCCCCAGCATAGAGCCAGCCAGCCTGGCACAGGGCCAGCTGCTCTGGTGTGGAGCGTGGGCAGCCTGCCAGGAGCTGCGGGGCAGCTCAAGCAGCTCCTGGTGACTAAAGCCACCCCTTCTGCTAGACTCTGCCTCCCCGACTGCCTCTAATCCACCCTTTGAAATGCCATTGTCGCTCTTGGAAGGCAACTTGGGGTCCAGAGTCCCAGGCCTCTAGTCCAGGCTCAGGGGCAAACCCTGCACCGGTGTTCATGCACCCACACTGCTCAGTCCAGCATCTTGCCCTTGGCATGAACCGGGTAGGTGACACATGCTTGGTGACCGTCAGGCCCTCTGGGAGTCAACAGGGCATCCCTGGACACTGGGTCAGTGCTCCCAGGCCACGAGGACACACACCTGCTTCAGGAAACAAATGTCCTAATGCACTCCCAGAGCTGAAGGAGCAGGAACCACCCTCCCCGGCACCGCCCAAGGTATCCTCCCTGCATGCTCCTGTGACCCCGTGCTGGGTGCTCCGGGGTCCCCTGCTACAGGGAGGGAGCTTGAGCAGGAGCGTCCTGTGTCAGAGAGAAGCCGAGTGCATCCAAACTAAGACCCGAGCTCCTGACCCGAAGGCGCTGGTTAGCAATGGCAAGAACGCTTTGCTGATAAAGGTGCTCGCTCAGCTCTTGAGCTATGCTGTGCTGCTCCACCTGACAGTGGCTGCACATGCAGCGGTCGTGAGCCCCGGGCCCAGACAGGAGCACAGGAGACACAGCGCCAGCCTCTGGGACCACGAACTGGGTGTGGAGATGGAGGAGGCAGGGGAGCCGTCCGATAGGGGTGAGGGGTTGAGAAAAAAGGGCGTTGGTGATAAAATGAGCTGGAGATGTTCCCTCAGTCCCAAGCACTTTATTCCCAAGGAGGGGATCATGCACTAAACTCTCAGTGTGTTTCGGGTGAGGCAGCAGGTTCTGCCTTCCACGGCCACTCAATAGAGGTCAAGGACACTCCAGCCAGGCCTGAGGGGAAGGAGAGGGTCAGGCGAGATGCCCCTGACCTCCTGGAGGAAGTCTCAGCTGGGTCTGGATGGACCGCTCTCTCCAGACGGAGGGCTACAACCAGGACAGGGTCCTGTCCATCAGGGCAGCCCCGGCATGTGAGCACAAGGCCGTGGGTCAGTGAGGCTAGGAGAGCAGCAGCAAGCGGCCACAGGGAGGGTGCCGCCATGGGGAAAAGGTCTCACTATGTTGTCCAGGCTGGTTTCAAACTCCTGGGCTCAAGTGATTCTGCCACCTCGGTCTCCCAAAGTGCTGGGTTTACAGGAATGAGCCACTGCACCTGGTTTGGATAAACTCAATGCTCAAACCGTTGAACGCTGAGAATGCACAGCCAGCTTAGAGAGGGGCGAAGTCCCGGGGCATGCAGACTGCCAGGCCACAGGCCTCAGGCACACGCAGGGAGGCCGGTCCCAATCAGCCCCTCTGAGCTGGGCTCTCAGAGCCTACTCCAGACAAAGGGTGTGGTTTGGGGCTGAATGAGGCCTTGGATGAAGGCCTTTGCATGGGCAACTCCATCCTTGCAAAAGGGATGGGGGAACCCACAGGCCCAGAAGTGACCAAGAAGCTGCTGGAAGCCTGATGGGTGCAGAAGCACAGCCCCTGAGGCCATACCAAGAGGAGGAGGACCCCACATAGAGGAGAGGCAGGAGCCACGCCCACCTAAGCCTGGGGACACAGAGGAAAGGCAGGAACCACGCCCTGCCCATAGTGGGAAACACGCCCACCCAAGGCTGGGTACGTAGAGGAAAGATGGAAGCTGTGTCCTCCCCAAGGCTCAAGGCACAGTTAACTGGGGTCTTGCTCCTGGGGGAATCAGTGCTGGAGCCAGGTCTTCTACAGCTGATCCCACTGAGCCAGGCTCAGCACCACCCAAACATGGGAGGGGAGCAGCTGCCCCAGACGTGGGGGCTCTGTAGGCAACAGGGCTGGTGCAGGCCACAGAATGCCCTCACCTCTGCTGGACACAGGCACCCTCAGGCTTTGCTGTATCCCAACACCCTGAGTGTGCCAACAAGGAGGTCCCACGTTGCCAGCTCCACGGACACGTGGTGAAGGAAGGTGGTGTGTGGCCATAGGAGCACCCCTTCCTCTCTGGGTATCTGCACCCTCGAACCATCAGACGCTCACCTCCAGTCTCAGGTGCCAGGACAGCACCCTGATGCCCACAAGTCCAGGTGGGTAAGGCAGGCCCAGTCCGCACTTCTCACTGGCCTGGACGGGCAGATGTCTCAGGTTTCACTTCTGCCAAGCCAAGACCCTCTAATCCACGGATCACCTCCAGAGGCATAAAAGCTTCCCCAATTAGTGAAGACCATGACAGCTGAAATAGGAATCAATATTTCAGAGAAAACCTGGATCTCACACACAAAGAATACGCTGGGCACACCTCTCAGGGAGCCGGAGTCAGCTCTGGGCAGGTCACCTGCAGAGCCTCGCCACTGGACAAAGCCGCCACTAAACCTTGCTCTTATGCTAATATTTGTGGAGTGATCGCTACTGGCTCTGTGTTACCTGGGACCCCAGCCTCAGTGCAACCTAATACACCGCAGCTGCACAGAGCAGGCAAAGGCACCGGCAGCCCATTGTCTAGGAAAATAGTTGGAATGCACTCGAGATAAGCAGAAGCCGGCAGAGGCCCCGGCATCCACAGAGTGAATGAGGTAATGGGAGCCCCGTCACATGCAGGAGATCAGGGCGCCTGGAGCAGGGCCAGGGACCGCACTCAGATGGCCAGTGTGTGTCTGCTGGCAGCAGTGACGGCCAGGGTCAGAGGTTACACTGAGAGGCGCTGATGAGCCTGCTTACGCCGCCAGGAAACCAAACAGCTCAGCCACCACGGGAGCAGCTGACATCTGTCCTGCATTGGTGAGGCCCTGGCCAGATTGTCTCGAATTCCATGAGCCGGGCCCTGGACGGAGTTTGCCTCCGTTTTTTCATTTCACTGCTGAGAAGACACAGGCCCCAGGTACTCCATCAAGCCCATTGAGAAGATACAGATTCAGGTCAGAGGAGGAGTCAACTGCTGAGGTCACAAAGCTGTGGCCAGGACTTGAATCTAGTCCCGTGGGGAGAAGCCAGCAGGTGCCATCATGGACTGGACCCGGCCTGTCTCACGTGGGCCCTGAAGGCCAGGGCAGAACAATGTCTGGGGCTGTGAGGGGTGGGAGAAATCTGTGTGGGGGGGTGCTTTTCCCCTGTCTGGGGCTGCTGTATGATGTGGAACTTCCCAGGCTGCCAAGAGTGACTCTGGTCATGGGATGGGACCTCTTCTCCCTCCAGCAGCTGCTGATCCGAGAGCCTCACTTACGTGGTAGCATCAAGCAAGGATCCTAGCAGACAGAACTGTGGCACCTCAGATTCCACAGCCCGCCCTGCCCGAGGGAACTGTGGCACCTCAGATTCCACAGCCCGCCCTGCCCAAGGGAACCGTGGCACCTCAGATTCCACAGCCCGCCCTGCCCGAGGGAACCGTGGCACCTCAGATTCCACAGCCCACCCTGCCCGAGGGAACCGTGGCACCTCAGATTCCACAGCCTGCCCTGCCCGAGGGAACCGTGGCACCTCAGATTCCACAGCCCAGCCTGCCTGAGGGAACCATGGCATCTCAGATTCCACAGCCCGCCCTGCCCGAGGGAACCGTGGCATCTCAGATTCCACAGCCCACCCTGCCCAAGGGAACCGTGGCATCTCAGATTCCACAGCCCAGCCTGCCTGAGGGAACCGTGGCATCTCAGATTCCACAGCCCGCCCTGCCTGAGGCCACCTCTCAAGTCAGTATTGCCCCATAGCATGCAACCATGAACACGAAGACGCAACCTCTCCTTCACCAGACCTTGAAGGAAAAATGCACGGCCTCCTACAGCTCCCTTAGATGTAAAAAGTTCCAGAACAGGAGTCGCACAGCAGGAGACCGTTACTGGGTGAGCAGAGGAAGCTACTCTAGGCTGCCAGTTTCCAGAATGCCCAGTCCGTTTCCTGCGACCTCACGGCCACCAGGGAGCTTCTTAGAGCTGCAGAGACTCCGCCTCCATGCCCCACACCTCTGCTGCCCAAGGGTCCACATTGGCTAGCTGGAACCTGGAATTTTCTCATTTCAGAAACATTTCTACCCTGGAAATGATGGCTTCCCACCTAAAGATGAGCAGGCACAGAACAGCTGCTGCCTTTCTTCGCACCAGTGTGCGTTAAGCAAAGGCACTTGAAGTCCTTTCCTCATAAATGTGACAAGTTCCACACATCCAACCCTTTGCTTTCCTCCTTATCTAGATCTGGGGCCTACAGACATGCTCTGTGAAAAGCCGGATAAAATGTGCCTCAGGCTTCCTGGGCAGACAAGTCGGAGGGGACGCACAGGGGCAGCGGCCAGTGAAACTTCATTTACAGAAAGGGCTGTGGCTGCGTTTGACCCTAGGGCCAGTTTGCTGACTCCTGAAATGGGGGAAGCTTTTTCCCTCCCATCTGCTGGAAATGACTTTCCCTCAAGACGAGGTGCAGATTTCTAAACTGGCGTCTTCCTTCTTGCTCTTTGGAGGAGGGTGAGGTGAGCCTGTGATCTGCCAGCTCCTCCCCTTCTCGCCAGAGCCAGCCATGCTAACCCATCTCCCCCGCACACGCCTGTGGCCTCAGATCCCTGCGACCTCCCCACATCACGGCCTCCTCCCGAGCCTTCTAGCAGCGGCCAGACACTCTCCTGAGCTGGCAGAAGCCCAGACACAACCAAGGGCGTCTGTCGCACTTCCGCCTGTGCGTGGAAGTGCTAAGAGCAGCTGGGCTGGCGGGACCCCAGTGTGCATGCTGGGCAGACGTCATCGCCACACTGGCTACTTGGGAACAGGGCCCATGCTGTCCCCCCACCACCTCTGAGCTCGTGATGACGCTGACTAAGCGTGAGGACAGAAGTCAGCAGGTAACAGGGCCCGAGGGAGGGGCGTCGACACCAGATGTGAGGCAGGAAAGGCAAAGGCACTGCGAGCCTCACAGGTGCGCTGCAGGGGGAAGAGGCTCACGCAGCCCCTGCTCGCCCGGCCCTGGGGACGTCTGAGTGGAGCCTCTGCCCTGGCCTGGGCACCACACGGGGTCTGGCCATCGCCCTGCTCACTTTGCCATTGGGGCCAGGTAGAGACCCTGACACGCTGGCTGCTCTCTTGGGAGGCCACCCAGATGGCCGGGTCCCTACCCCATCTGTCCCCGCTTTGCTTCTCTCAGGCCCAATTCAGAGTCCGTCTTCTCAACAGCTCCTTCTCCGGGAGCCCGGCTTTGTCCCCTCAGTTAGGCAGAGCACTGCCTGAGGAGAACTTCTCTTCCACACGATTGCAGCACCATCGGTCACCAGCGTCGTCCACCACCCGCTCCTCAATGCGTGGCCCCCAGACCAGCGGCAGCAGCACCACAGGGGCATCACCCACGAGAGGCTGGATCCACAGCATCGCCACCTCTGGCATTTGGAAGACCCTGGCGGGCCTGTCCAGCAGCACTGGGTCACTGGCACGGGGCACTGCCCACAGGGATGCTGATGATGACTTACCTACGATGGAAGGAAGAGAAGATGAGAGAACCGTGCTGGACCTTGGCCACCCACTGCACAGGAGCAGGAGAGACCATGGCCTTTGCCAAAGCTGGCACTCCACATGCTCAGGATGCTGAGAAAGCGCAAGTCCATCTCGCTGTCCAGGTGTCTGGGCTCCGGCCCACGTCCCCTGACCTCTGTGTGCTGAAGTCAGAAGGACCTGGGGATCCTGGCACGTGGTTCTTGGGGCTGCTCTGGCCCTGTGACCACGGCCACCCTTCACATCCGCTTCAGCCCGAAGTCCTCCCATCCGGAGCGATGCTGAATCAGCGAGTCCTCTGTGGGACGCACGCTGGTTGAGTGAGTCCTCGGCGGGACACATGCTGGGTTTGGCGAGACCTTGGCGGGTCGCACGTTAAGTTATTGCTGTCATGTGAGTCTCCACTCAGGACACGCTCCTTTGATTTTGATTCTCCTGAAGTGTGTTGGACTGTCTTGCAGTTTTGCCGAATCACATCACAAATGCCCAGGACTGGAGAGAAATAGCCAGATGACTCCGGGATGATTACTCCCAGCCTGGTGGGAGCGAGGCAGGGAGACAGGGCTGGTGCTGTCTGCTGAGCCGCCCTCACAGCCTTTTACCTAGGCGAGCGTGCTCCCTCCCTCCCTCTGCCCTCAGCTTCAGGCCTGTTTCTGAGAAGCAATAGGAAACTACCAGGCCAAAAAAAACGCACAAAGCGCACCCTGAGCCCTTCCCGTGCCCTAAAAATACATCCCATCCCTGCAGTAGCTATTTTGGAACAAGCCAACCCAGTGCTTCCTCCAGATGAAAGGCCCCAAGGCGCCATAAACAGGATCTCAGACCCGGCCTCTCTTCGGAATGAGGTCAGGGCCCCGGGATCAGACCAGGCGCTGCAGAGGCCGGCCCAGAGCTGACTCGTGCTCCAAGGAGCACCTTTCTGGGGGGCCCACACGTGTTAGGGGGGTAGCGTTTCTGTTTAATAAAAGCAATAAAGTTTTATTTTGCTTTGAAATTCAAGCTGACTCAGAAAAGGTGGGGTGTGAAGAAATGTGTAGAGATGAGGAAAGAAAATTTGTGAGCCTTGAGAGCTGTCTCTTGCGGGGTCTTACCCGGCCACACCCCGGCCCTCAGTTCCCTGCCAGAGTTTAGGACTTGACAAGGATCTTATGACCTAGGAAATCCATTCACTGTCAAACTAGGGTGGGATGGGGGAACCCTAAGCCCTGCAGACTCAGAGGCCCTCGCTTCACAGGGGGAGCAATTACTGGGGAAGGAATAGGTGGGAAGGCACAGGTGGGAAGCCCCTCCAAAACCTCGTCCTGGGATTCCCCGGCAGGGCCTCTGCTGACCCTGCAGAGGTTATGCCGGCCCCTGCTCAGAGACAAAGTTCACACTACAATGGGTACCTTGGCCTTGCTCCAGAGAGAGAAGAAGGGCCTGCAGAAGCTGTCCCGAGTCCCTGCCGTGGCCCACAAGAAGCAGCACTAGCGTCCAGAGGGTCACAGGTGCAGGCCCACAGAGTGGCAGGTTCCATGTGGCCTCGGGGTCCTGACCATCCATAAAAAGCTGCTTCACTTTTCCACGTGTCTGCCTGGCCATTGGTAGAGACAGAACAGTGACTGTAGCCCCCAGATCCCCTTGAGCGTGGAGAGCCGCAGTGCCCTGAAGCACTAGGAGAACTGAGGTGCCTTATTAGCTGATGGAGAGTGGAGGTGTCCTGGCTGCACGCCATAGTGCCCTTGAACACATGGAGAGCCGCGGTGCCCTGGCTGCCCCTGTGTGTGTCCTGCGCCCTCTTCCAGCTCCAGGCCAGGGCCCCTACTCTCCTCCCAGAAGCCTGGCCAGACCCAGCCTATTTCTGACTTCCTCACATAAACCTTTCTGCGAACCTCTTGCTAATCCCGACCAGTTCTTTACGCTGCTTGTTTAAATGTCTGCGACCCTCTTTTGAGTGCCTGAGGACTTCTGGCACTTGCATAGCTGCACACGCTCTGATTCTTAAGATGCTACAACCCTAGAGTGTGTGGACTCCCATATACGTGCACAAACATAGCCGGGGTGACTGGCCATATATATTCACAAACATAGCTTGGGTGGCCCGCCATATACATGCAGAAACATAGTGAGGGAGGCCTCCCATACA
>NW_022437181.1:68905-81325 GCF_009761245.1 Sapajus apella
GCCCGCCATATACATGCAGAAACATAGTGAGGGAGGCCTCCCATACACGTGCATAAACAGAGTCAGGGTGGCCCGCCATACACGTGCAGATACATAGCCGGGGTGGCCCGCCATACAAGGAGGTAAATGGGAGGATCTGTTGATCCTAGACTACAGCCCCGTAGAGCAGGGTGCTGTCTGATTAATGCAGGCACCTGGAACGCAGCGGTGTTTGGGTATCTAAACACAGGAAAGGAGCAGTAAAGATAATGCAGCTATAAAGGACAGCACTAGGGCCCCATGCAGAGCACTTGCCGTGCGTGGGCCTGCGTGACCAGAAGCTGCTCCGGTGAGTCAGCGGCAAGTGGGGAGTGACTGGGAAGGCCAGGGTGTGACCACACTGCCGTAGGCTTTATAAACACTGCACATGTAGGCTGCACAAATTTATTTAAAATTTTCTTTCTTTAATGACAGATTAAACTTAGCCTACTATAACTTTTTACTTTACAAACTTTTATTTTTTTAACTTTTAGATTCTTTTGTAATATTCAGTTTAAAGCACAAATACATTATACAGCTGTACAAAAATATTTTCTTTATATCCTTATTATTTATAATTTTAATTTAAACAAATTTTTGTATGTCTTCTTTTGAGAAATGTCTATTCAGATTTTCTGCTCTTTTTTTCTGTCATTTTGTTTTTGCTATGAATTATATGAATTCTTTATATATTTTAGGGATTAACTCCTGATCAGATAAATGGTTCAGAAGTACTTTCTCCTATTCCATAGGTTGTATAGCTAGATAGTGATTTTTTTAAAGGAAAAAAAAATGGAATGTTACTTAGGAGTTAGCTAATTTCCTTACCACTGTGAACATTCAGAATACTGGGAGTCAAAATCATATTCTCCAGAGAAGGGAAAATGGCAAGGTTACATCTACAAGAACTAAGTTAAAACAGCCTTGACCCTAATCCCTGGAAGGGCAGGAATCTAGTCAGCCTCCCCGGTGCCAGCACATGCTGTGGGTGACGCGTGAGTATACCACCTCTCCCTCAGGGTCTCCCCAAAACTCATACCCCAGTGTAACCCTGAAAAAAATCAGAAAAACACAAATTGAAAATATTCTGCGAAAAGCTCGGCCAGTACCCCTCAAAACCATCAAACTCATGAAAAACCAAACACAAAAGCAAAAGACAGCAATTGCCACAGCCAAGGAGAGCCTGAGCAGGGTGGGAACAAGGCACCACGGCCCCTGGGTAGGTCCTGGGATGCGGGTGGCAGGACATCCTGGCCATGCTCACTGCTGAACACAGGGTATCCAAGTGGGGCTGTGAGGGAACCCCAAACTATCTTTATGACTTTTCTAAAAACCAAAAATTATTCCCAAAGAAAAAGTTTATTTTTAAAAAAATAGCATTGTTCTTATGAACAGCCATACTAAATGCCTATAAAAGATTACTTAAAAGTTATGAGAAAAAAAATATTTCCATTAAGAAGCTTATACCAAGAAAACTATTAATGAAGTCTGAGGCCAAAATAAAGATATTTTTCAACACACAAGGACTCAAAAAATATTCCTCCCATATAATTCTTCTTAGGAAAGTACCGGAGGATGTACTCCTGCAGAAGGGGCAGACAATCTGAGAAAGAGCGGCTGTGGAATTCAGTGAACAGGCTTGCCAGGGTTGGCCGGGGCTCCTGGGGGGCCTTAGGGCAGCAAGGGGGAATGCAGAGAGGAGCTCGCCTGTCCGCAGAATCCCTGCCAGGCTTTCCACAGACCTGCGGAAGCATTTGCAAAAACGCCCTGGTCAGCCCAGAGATCTGAGAAATGGAACTGTGACTTGATTAGCAGCCAAAGGACAAACTAAAGGCTTTGCAAAGACTGTGATGGCAGTTCCCTCCGTGGCGATTGGCTGTGAAAGCCCCATGAGCCTGGTGCAACTGGAGTCCTGGTGCCCTTCAGTGAGGTTGGGGAAGGCCCTGCTCCTGCAAGAGTTCGGTCGCCAACACTTGAACGTGCAAATAGGCATTTACAGCAGAAAATGTATAAATGGCACATTCTTTTCTTTTTCCTGAGATGGAGTTTCACTCTTGTTGCCCAGGCTGGAATGCAATGGCTCGAAAGCTCACCACAACCCCCACCTCCTGGGATCAAGCGATTCTCCTGCCTCAGCCTCCTGAGTAGTGGGGATTACAGGCATGTGCCACCACACCTGGCCAATTTTGTATTTTTAGTAGAGAAGGGGTTTCTCCATGTTGGTTAGGCTGGTCTTGAGCCCTAACCTCAGATTATCCACCCACCTCAGCCTCCCAAAGTGCTGGGATTACAGGCATGAGCTACCACACCTGACCAACAGCACACTATTCGTAAAGGTTGCCTCTGGGGTGCAGAAATGGAGATGCAAGCGGAAGTGGCAGCAGGCTGCTGGTTTTACAACTTTTTAGAAAGATGATATAGTTTTGGTATTTGCCCCACCCAAATCTGAATTGTAATCCCCAATGCTGGAGGTGGGGCCTGGCAGGAAGTATTCAGGTACTGGGGACAGATGCCACTCCTTCGTGCTGTCTTCCTGACAGTGAGTTCTCATAGATCTGGTCATTTAAAAGCGTGTGCCCCCCACCCATGTGACTTGCCCCCTTCACCTTCTGCCATGATGGGAAGCTTCCTGAGGGCTCCCCAGAAGCCAAGCAGATGCCAGCATCATGCTTTCTGTAAAATATGAAGAATTGTGATCCAATTAAATCATTTTATTCATAAATCGCACAGTGTCAGTTATTTCTTTATAGCAATGCTAGAATGGGCTAATACAGGAGGTAAATGCAAATACACTTAGTATTTTTATAAAGAAAAATGTACGAAATATAATGTTAAAAAAGAAAGCAAAAACAAAATTCTGTTTACAAATTTTGGAAAAAAGTCAGGGTTGATGGTCAGCTATAAAAGTTGCTGATGGCCAATCCATATCTTTTGCTGGTACCCCCTTCAGGTAGGTTAGTGTCCATTCTGACATTTGGTACCTGTTCTGATGGTTGGTGTTGTTCTGATGGTTGTTCTGTGTTCTGATGGTTGTTCTCTGTTCTGATGGCTGGTTGCTATTCTGATGGCTGTTCTCTGTTCTGATGTTTGGTGCCTGTTCTGATGGTTGGTTCCTGTTCTGATGGTTGGTTCCTGTTCTGATCATTGGTGCTCTGTTCTGATATTTGGTTCCTGTTCTAATGGTTGGTTCCGTTCTGATAACTGGCTCCTGTTCTGATGGTTGGTGCCCTGTTCTGATGTTTGGTTCCTGTTCTGATGCTCGGTACCCTGTTCTGATGGTTGGTTCTGTTCTGATGGTTGGTTCCTGTTCTGACAGTTGGTTTCCTTCTGATGGTTGGATCCTGTTCTGATAGTTGATTGCCTGTTCTGATGGTTGGTTCCTTTTCTGATGGTTGGTTCCTGTTCTGATGGTTGGTTCCTTTTCTGATCGTTGGTGCCCTATTCTGATATTTGGTTCATGTTCTAATGGTTGGTTCTGTTCTGATAACTGGTTCCTGTTCTGATGGCTGTTTCCTGTCCTAATGATTGGTGCCCTGTTCTGAAGTTTGGTTCCTGTTCTGATAGTTGGTTCCTGTTCTGATAGTTGGTTCCTGTTCTGGTGGTTTGTTCCTGTTCTGATGGTTGGTTCCTCTTCTAATGATTGGTTCCGTTCTGATGGTTGGTGCCTGTTCTGATGTTTGGGTCCTGTTCTAATGGTTGGCTCCATTCTGATGGTTGGTTCCTGTTCATGGTTGGTTTCTGTTCTGATAGCTGGTGCCCTATTCTCATGGTTGTTGCCCTGTTCTGAAGTTTGGTTCCTGTTCTGATATTTGATTCCTGTTCTGATGTTTGGTTCTTGTTATGATGTTTTGTGCCCATTCTGATGGTTGGTTCCTGTTCTGATGATTGGTTCCCATTCTGATGGTTGGTTTCTGTTCTGATGTTTGGTTCCTGTTCTGATGGTTGGTTCCTGTTCCGATGGTTGGTTTCTGTTCTGATGGTTGGTTCCTGTTCTGTTGATTGGTGTCCTATTCTGATGGTTGGTGCCCTGTTTTGATGGCTGTTCTCTGTTCTGATGGTTGGTTTCTGTTTTGATGTTTGATTCCTGTTCTGATGGTTGGTGCCTGTTCTGATGTTTGATTCCTGTTCTGACAGTTGGTTCCCATTCTGATGGTTGGTTTCCGTTCTGATGTTTGGTTCCCGTTCTGATGGTTGGTTCCCGTTCTGATTATCGGTTCCTGTTCTGATGTTTGGTGCCCGTCTGATGGTTGGTGCCCATTCTGATGGTTGGGGCCCATTCTGATGGCTGGTTCCCATTATGATGTTTGGTTCCCATTCTGACGGTTGGTTTCTGTTCTGATGGTTGGTTCCTGCTCTGATGGTTAGTGCCAATTCTGATGGTTGGTGTTCATTCTGATGGTTGGTGCCTGTTCTGATGGTTGGCTCCTGTTCTGATGGTTTGTTCCTATTCTGATGTTTGGTAGCCATTCTGATGGTTGGTTCTTGCTCTGCTGGTTGGTTTTTGTTCTGATGATTGGTTCCTGTTCTGATGGTTGGTTTTTGTTCTGATATTTGTTTCTTGTTCTGATGGTTGTTTCCCATTCTACTGAGCTCGTGACTCATTCTGGTTAAATGTAGCCAAGACTTACCAGTGACTAAACGTTTTGACTCTCGCCCTTCGACTTAGGTAAACACTTTGCATCATATGCTTAAGGACTTAATTTGTGTAGGTAGATTTCTTGAACAGAGATTTTGGGAGTACTTTTGAATATTTATGTCAAGTAATTTCTGTATAGCTTGTTCAATTAATGAAACTGAAAGCATGCACCCTGGTGACTTTGGGTTTGCGAGCAAAGTGCAGCATATTTATCAGGCTTTGTAACATCGTCCCCCGCGGGTCTTTTCCAGGCACAGCTTCTACTGTGTCCTGAGGGCTGGAGCTGCCCCAAGCAGGTGCTTTGCAGCCCTCCCCTCTGCTTGCCTGGGTTGCCGAGTGGAGCTAGGACAGAAGGAGAGGGCAGGGGGGAACCAGGAGAGGAGGGGGGAGCCAGAACTCTCCTTTTGAACTCCTGGTCCCTCAGGAAGTATTTGGTGCTCACTGGGACCCTCCCCATTTTTACTGCAGGTTCCTTTTGTTGGATTTTTTGTTTTTTGTGCACCCTACCCTCCCCGCCTGTGCCATAGGCTATCAGTAACATTTTCATCCACATTTTTGCCATTACTACATTGGGTCTGATAACACAAAAGTGTATGAGTTCTCTCAGGAAAGAAAAAGGACACAGTCTAAGTAGGTGGTGCTCATTTTGTGATGAAAGCACCATCTTGCTTTTATTTTGGTCAAGGTGGTCTGACCAGCCTGCCCTAGATTGACCTCACTGTCCTTTCCTAGACACCAAAGCCATGGGCCGCAGTGTGTGGGAGGAGGACTCACATTGGCCGGGGACTTCCCAGCAGCCACAGGTGCGGGTGCAGTGGCAATAAACACACACGCGGAGGGTGAGGTGTGTCCAAGGAGGTCCAGCAGCTGTCCCTGCAGTGGGTCGACAGGAACATAGGGTGAATGCACTACTCTTTAAAAGTGCAACAGCCACAAAAATATCATGGGCCCAGGAGAAGTCACTAGAGACCCATTGTTTTATTTAGGAAACAAACTCGGAAGCAGGCCCTGCTGCTCCCCAAAGATGTGCCTGCTCCAAGGACCAGATTCTCAACACTTTACCTCTTCCCTGACAAACATGAAGTGAGCGGCCACCCCTCTGCCAAGACCGAGGGGTCGCACCCAGGCCCCTGCTCCAAGCAGCAGTGTCAGGAAAGTCTGGGCTGTGGCAGCTGGGGAAGAGCACAACACCCACACCCTGGACACCAACCCAGAGGGTGGCCAGGCTGGGAGGCAGGACGCAGCATGGAGACTCTACACACAGTTAGCCCAAGGGTTGGCTCCAGGATTCTAAGGTCCCAACAGAACATCGGCGGCAGGTGTTAGCACCAGAAGGGGAACTACAGGCAGTAAAGGCCTCGGGACTGGGTTCCAGCTTCTCTCCCAGAAGGAAGAAAGACCTCGGGACTGGGTTCCAGCTTCTCTCCTGGGAAGAAGCAAGGCCTCTGGACTGGGTTCCAGCTTCTCTCCTGGGGAGGAGATAAGGTAGCGCAGATCTGACAGATGAGGGCCAGGTAGCAGCATCCCAGCGTGACAGCAGCAGGATGGAGGAGCCAGCGGTGCCACGTGGCTCCAGAGTGCAGAGCACAGCCTCAGAGAAGAAGACTCAGGAGAGGAGGGGAAAGTGGGCAGTCTCCTGGTGGCCAGGATTTCTTAGACGTTCTGCAGAGCCCTGGCTCTGCTGCTGGCTCACTTTACAGTGAGGCCGAAGAAGGAGCCAGGGAGGGCTGCTGGTTGTGAGAGCACGATTCCCATGTCTTCACTCCACTTGGAGTGTCCAGAATCCCCCAGCCAGCATGGATATGTGGGCGCCAGAGGGTGAGCAAGGCAACGACCAAGACCAGGTGGAGGCCAGAGGCCCTGCAGGTTCAGCTAGGATGGAAATAGCGAGACCTCGGTCCCAACAGGGACGGCAACCCGATGGCCAGGCGGGAGCCAGGACGTGCTTAAGCGGTGTTCTCCACAGCAGCCTGGGCAGCGTGGCCATCAGGTCCGCGTCATGGTCTCCCAGACAGAGTGTGCAGCTGCAAACAGAGGAAAACGCACCAGGAAGTCACACGCAAGGTCACTGCTGGTCCCACACAAGGAGCCCCTGACCAGGCCACTCACGTGCCAGGTGGAGCCACAGGTTGACTCTGATTCAGTCTCCCAGCTGATACCACGGGAGCCACGCCTCTAGTGTC
The DNA here is from genome assembly GCF_009761245.1 of Sapajus apella. Classification (NCBI taxonomy): domain Eukaryota; kingdom Metazoa; phylum Chordata; class Mammalia; order Primates; family Cebidae; genus Sapajus; species Sapajus apella. The sequence goes on from NW_022437181.1 coordinate 75,743, forward strand.
GACAGCAACATGTCATCGCTCCAGCTCTGACTGAAAGCTGAAGGTGCCAGTCAGTGTGTGTTTCAACTTAAATATAAAATGAAGGGCAGGCACACGTCTCCTTGAGCCTCTTCTGCCGCCCGCGAGGGGCTGCCACTATGCGGGCAGCAGATGCTTCCTCCTGAGCAGATTCAAGCCCCAGATGTGACTCGGTGAAATTCCGGTTCTCATTCAGAGAGCCAAGCTTTCACTGCCACTTGCCCCTTGAGCTCTGCCCCGGGCATGCCTCTGGTTTTCACACCCCGCCTCCCTGATGTTTCCCAGAGACCCCGCTGCTCCTTCTGCTGGCTCTGCTGGCATCTCTCAGGCCAGCAGGACAGCTCCGCTGGAAGTCCCCTCCCTCCTCCTCCCCATCCTGTCCCTAAGCCTTCAGCTGGCGGCCACTTCGAGGCGTTGCGGCCATGTTCTCCTCCCCTCCGCCACCCCCTCTTCAGCCACCTGCCTGGGCCACACAGGATGTAAGCGGACGCTCCGTGACACTCTCTTCTGTGCCAGCACACCTGCCTCACATTTCCACCTGCTTCTCCTGTTTCTTTTTTACCGTTTTGCAGCCCCCACTTCCTTCTGCCTTCTACCAACGCACACCCCAAGCCCAGCCCACTGCAGCCGGTGCTGCAAGCCAGCCAGGCCTCCCTGTCCTGACGCCGCGGTGCCCACCTGCCTCCCAGATGGATCCCACGGGCAATGCCAGGCTTGATCAAACTTCACACGACGACCACAGCATACCTGGCTGAATGCTTGCCTGTAAATTCCCAACCAATTTGCAGCTCAGAAGTATTTCAGTTGTCCAAGTAAGTAAGTCCATCTAGTAAGTCAGAAACTACCTGGGTATTTTTTAAGCAGCTGAGATGTAATAGGAGCATGTTTGTCTTCAACTCCCGACCGCAGGTGATCCACCCGCCTCGGTCTCCCAAAGTGCTGAGATTACAGGCGTGAGCCACCACGCCCGGCCGAGGAGAGTGTTTGTCTACACAAGCAGAGGGACGTCTTCCCCAGGTGTGTTTAGGCCAGGAGGCCACCCCACTGTGGTGCGAGTCTCCTGAGCTGCCCGTGCCTCTCTCCCGGCAGAGAGCACCTGCCCACAGCCCCTATGCCCTTGCGAGAACGAGCGAGGGGGCCATCCCCTCACCTGCAGCCACCCACATGGTCTTGAGGCAGACAGTGGACACACTGGGTGAACAATAGGTGGAGAGGGTGAAGGGCCACAGTCCCCACCAAGACCAGAGGAAATGCAAACTGAGCTCGGGAAGCCACCGCTCGTCCACATTCACCTTTTATTCAAAACCCAAGCCGGGGAAAGCAAAACACTCACGGGAAGAATCAGGACCAGGCTCTGGCTGCAAAGCCTCCCTGCATGCCTCACCCAAGAAAAAGGCCTGAGAGGGTGAGGGCAGGGAGTGGGCCAACACCCACCCCACAAGCCTGCTGCCCCTCCACTGCCTGCAGTGTAGACAGAGCCTCATTCACCCCAACAAGCTGCCCCCCCACTGCCTGCAGTGTAGACAGAGCCTCACTCACCCCACACACCTGCTGCTCCTCCACTGCCTGCAGTGTAGACAGAGCCTCACCCACCCCACAAGCCTGACGCCCCTCCACTACCTGCAGTGTAGACAGAGCCTCGCTCACCCCAACAAGCTGCCGCCCCTCCACTGCCTGCAGTGTAGACAGAGCCTCACTCACCCCACAAGCCTGCTGCCCTTCCAGTGCCTGTAGTGTAGACAGAGCCTCACTCACCCCAACAAGCTGCTGCCCCTCCACTGCCTGCAGTGTAGACAGAGCCTCACTCATCCCACACACCTGCTGCCCCTCCATTGCCTGTAGTGTAGACAGAGCCTCACCCACCCCACACACCTGTCACCCCTCCACTGCCTGCAGTGTAGACAGAGCCTCATTCACCCCAACAAGCTGCCCCCCTCCACTACCTGCAGTGTAGACAGAGCCTCATTCACCCCACACACCTGCTGCCCCTCCACTGCCTGCAGTGTTGACAGAGGCTCATTCACCCCAACAAGCTGCCCCCCTCCACTGCCTGCAGTGTAGACAGAGCCTCACTCACTTCCCAGTGGCTTCTGGGGAGGAGGACGCCCTCCCTAAGTCCTCAGACCCCGAAAATTCTGCGAAGTGAAGCATGCATAACTAGAAAGAGGTAATGCAGAAATTCTCAGGTCCATCAGCCAAGGGGGCCTTGCTGACTGAAGGCAGAGGTCTTGGGCCCACCCAATCCCAGCGTCTCTGCAGGGCTCTGACCCCAAGCCAGCTCCACAGCACCTCCCTATTCTCCCCTGTGCTCACGATTCAACAAAACCAACTTCATATTTGCATTTGACAACTTGCCTTTTTCTGATAGGGCTCCAGTTATAAAGTTAGCAAGAGCCTGGAGGCTTAAAAAAGAAAGTTTGTATATTTTTCCAAAACAATTAAAAATTCTAAGCATGAAAAATTCCCTTAAGGCAAAGCCACTTCCTAGCTGATGCAAGAGCCTACTGCAAGTAGCTGGGAAATGGGTGTTGTAGAATCTAGCCTGGCTCTGGGAAGTGGGTGTCCTGTAATCCAGCCCAGCTCTAGAAAAGGGGTGTCATAGAATCTAGCCCGGCCCTGGGAAGTGGGAGCCATGTAATCTAGCCCGGGTCTGGGAAATGGGTGTCGTAGAATGTAGCCTAGATCTGGGAATGGATTGCATAGTTGCTGCCTGGAAGGTTAAACTGTGCAGAGGATTCTTGGAGAACAAGGAGAAAACCAAGACAGCGTGGTTTGGTTCCCAAGGGGGAAGAGGGCAGCACAGGCAGCTCCCGAGGGGAACCTGGGTGTGTGGAAACCCTGGGGGAGTAGCCGAGCGAGGTGATTTAGAAGACGGTGTCTTTTCTTTGGCTCTCTGTGTCTGGGGCAGAAAGGGAGGTCGCAGGCCCCCTTTCCTCCTCTCCTCCTGAGCCTCCCTCAGCTCAGCTGAGAGCCATGGCAGGAAGGGAACCCCAGGCCGGTGTTCCCAAGACAGTGCCCCCCGCCTGCCCGCATCTCCTTCCACTGAGTAGAAATGAACATTTCTCCCTGCCTGGCAACGTGAATCAGGGATGTGTCTTTATCTCTAGTGATAAAGAAGGACTTTGTTTCATTTATTCTGAAGTATTTAGAAAAGAACTGTTTAAAAAAAAAAAGCTAGATTGGCCTTCAAATTGTTCATTCACAAGCCTGGGCAGCTTTCTTCAGCCCTAGCAGGGAACACACCTGGGAATGTCAGACCCGGACAGGAAAACCTTAAACTGCTTCAGAGCAGGAGCCTTTCCAGACTTCCAGGACATCCCAACTCTCCTGCCGAGTGGCAGCTCAGCAGATCTGGGAGGAAGGGCTGCCGGGACTTTCCACACTGGGGTCCGCATCACATGTGGGTGCGCGGGCTCCACCCTGAGCCAGCGCCCACGTTCTTCCCAAGGCCTCCCTCCTCCACGCCTCCTAGGAGCTCTTTTGCCTGCTGGTCACAAGTGCAGCCAAGAATCAGGGGATATTTGGGTCAGGCAAGTCTGCAGTGTTTTTGGGAAGGTGGTCCGGGCCTTTAGGAAATGCTCCATCTGAGTCAAACCCCCGTCCCCACGGGCTCTGGGGCCAAGGCTTTGCATGCCCTGCTGGTTGCTCTGTGTTGGGATTGTCTTTCGGTTCCGTTTTTGGCCCATTTTCCTGAGCCAAACCTCAAATAGCTTGGCTGAGAGCACAGAACGGGAACATCGGCATGCAGAAAGGCGGGTCATAAGCAGGTAGTCACACGCCGACGGTGACCACAGGTCCCCAGCCTTGAGCAGCGGAAGCCACAGATTCTTTCCAAGCAGGAATTCGAGTTCTCAGACGAAGGCGCAATGTGACTGTCTGAGCAGCATTTTCTATTGACTTCTTCATAAATTAGCTTTGTTCTCCAAGGCCAGGTAGGGTCTGGAGGCTGGAGCGGAAGAGCCGTCCCTCCGGGTAAGCAGCCAGGGCCTTACTGTGCAGACACCCTCAGCCCCGCTCCACGAGGTCACCGGTCCCCATCTGGATAATCTGGAGCTGGGGGCTGCTGTGAGGTGGCCAGCCTGCCGCTGATTCCAGGGTGCCCCGAGCTGAAGCAACACGAACCCAGCTCCAGTTGCTCAGGGCAGCCCGCACCAAGAGGGAGAGGGATGTTCCCTGCCAGACCAGACGTGGAACGTTGTCCGACCCGAGGTTGCCCGTGCTCTTCCCTCACCCCCAGGACTCCAGGTTATGGGTGAGCTCTGGCCCTGCCCTCCCACCCTCCGCCACCAGCTGGCCCAAGGCCCTGTGCCCGCCCGCCTGCGGGGCTGTGGCTGCCCTGCAGGAACTGGGACTGACTCTAATTGTGATTCGATCCCGTTGTGTTTTCTCTGTGAAGTGCTTCACCGTTAAGAAAGTGAAGGGCTGCCGCCCAACTGCATAAATTCCTGACACATCAATGTCCCCATTAGCGTGTGAGTCAGCAGCCCGCCGGCCCGCTGAGAGCTTGGCGGCCAGCCCACCGGCAGAACTTCAGAGCGAGCAGTCTCCACACAGGGGGGCCTCCAGTGAACCCCAAGCCGAAGACTGCCCTCCGTCACCTCTGGTGTGGCAATGGGGGCTGTGGGGCAGAAGGAAGGAGGCGTCCGCTCTTAATAAGAGGCTCACGTCTGAGAAACAAATACCATTCCCAGAAAGTCAGGCCCTTGAGGTGATCTTCACCACAACCATGCCTCCCCCAGTCCCACCTGCCTGAGCAGGAGACGCCTGCCATGTGGTGGCCTGCACTGAGCACCCCCATCCCGGCCCCCGCGATGCTCCTCTAGCTCTGCAGAAGGCCTCCTCCGCCACGCCCGCCCCAGCGGACTCCAGAAGTGGGTTCCCAGGTTGACTCCAGTCCACAACTGACCGCAGAAAGAGCAAGGCTGGGAAGCCAAAGGGGACACCACGACCGCAGCAACCTCCTCCCTGCACCTGCAGTCAGAGGAGAGCTAGGGGCTCGGCTCAGGAGGGTCCTCACTCAGAGGCACCGGGCCCTTCACCTGCACCCCACCCCTTACTGTCTCCATCCACAGGAGGCATGAAAGGGGCCTGACAAGCCCAGCCACGACACATGGGAAGGTCCTTTCCACCAGATAAGCCAGTGGGCGCCGACCCCAGGGGTGTCAGTGGAGGGGCACCTCTCGCATAGCATCCCAGTCCTTGGGCTCACTGCCGACAGGGAAGCCAGCGGGCAACACTGCACACCTCCCTCCTCCCAACCGAGGGGACCCTCTCCCTCCTCCCAGCCCAGGGGACTCTTTCCCTCCTCCTAGCCCAAGGGACCTTCTCCCTCTTCCCAGCCCAGGGGACCCTCTCCCTCCTCCCAGCCCAGGGGACCCTCTCCCTCCTCCCAGCCCAAGGGACTCTCTCCCTCCTCCCAACCCAGCCTACCCTCTCCCTCCTCCCAGCCTAGGAGACCCTCTCCCTCCTCCTAGCCCAGCCTACCCTCTCCCTCCTCCCAGCCCAGGGGACCCTCTCCCTCTTCCCAGCCTAGGAGACCCTCTCCCTCCTCCCAGCCCAGGGGAC
>NW_022437181.1:81425-82923 GCF_009761245.1 Sapajus apella
TCTCCCTCCTCCCAGCCCAGGGGACCCTCTCCCTCCTTCCAGCCCAGGGGACCCTCTCCCTCCTTCCAGCCCAGGGGACCCTCTCCCTCCTCCCAGCCCAGACTACCCTCTCCCTCCTCCCAACCCAGGGGACCCTCTCCCTCCTCCCAGCCCAGGGGACCCTCTCCCTCCTCCCAGCCCAGGGGACTCTCTCCCTCCTCCCAGCCCAGCCTACCCTCTCCCTCCTCCTAGCCCAGCCTACCCTCTCCCTCCTCCCAGCCCAGGGGACCCTCTCCCTACTCCCAGCCCAGGGGACTCTCTCCCTCCTCCCAGCCCAGGGAACCCTCTCCCCCCTCCCAGCCCAGGGAACCCTCTCCCCCCTCCCAGCCCAGGGAACTCTCTCCCTCCTCCCAGCCCAGGGGACCCTCTCCCTCCTCCCAGCCCAGGCCTGCAGGGCAGGATACTGACGGTGAGGCCAAGTCATTGCACCTGGTGCTGTACTGGCCCCCTGATCCTTCCAGGAGGGTCTTCTCCATCCCTGCTAGGAAACCTGCTGCACACAGTTCCTCCAGCATGGCGCACCCAGCTCGTCACCCTCCTGGGTCCTCACAGGCCCTGGCCTCCTCCCTTCATAGCCATGCTCTTCTGCTGTGGGTCCCAGGCCTTGCAGCTTTGACCGGAGACTCCCATGCCCCGGGCAGGGCCTGAGTCAGGCCTGGATTAAGGAGAATGCTGGCCTTTATCCAGGGCTCCTAAGGGCTGGGGTCAGCAAGACCCTCCCGAGTCCTGGAACGTCAGCACTGCCTGAGCATGCAGTGGCCCTGAGTGGGGCGGCCTATAAGGACCTTACTCTTCCTTCCTCAGAATGCCCTGGCCACGGATCCTTCTGGAACTATGACAAGGCTCTTGCCATGCTGGAAGCTTCTCGCAGAAGCACCTTCTCCAGACTTCATGGTCTTTGGAGCAGAACGAGACTTGTTCTTACCTGTTTTGGGGGCTTCCTGAGAGTTCCCTGTTCGCAAGCCCAGTACTCAGGGCAGTCTCAGCTCTGGGCCTGAGCCCCTGAGGCAGGCACCTTCTACCCTCCTCCCCAGCACCAAGCAGAGCCTGGCCACAGTGGGAGCTGAATAACCTCTGTCACCTGAAACCACAAAGACTCCCATCCACACACTGAACCCATGACTCAGGAAGCCATTGAGCTCTGTGTTCATATCCTCCCTTACAAATTAAAGCAGCTGGATTAACCAGTGCTTTTTCTAAGTCTTAACTATAGAGAACTTATTTATCGATCCAGAATTCCACTCTGAAACCTAATGGACAAAACCAATTAAAAAAATAGCCAGCTTTTCTGAGCAGTTCCCAGGGAAGAGACCCCTCTACAGAACCCAGGACCCCTCTATATAACCCAGGACCCCTCTACACAACCCAGGACCCCTCTACACAACCCAGAACACCCTACAGAACTCAGGACACCCTACAGAACCCAGGACGCCTCTACACAACCCAGGACCCCTCTACA
>NW_022437181.1:82933-87731 GCF_009761245.1 Sapajus apella
CCAGGACCCCTCTACACAACCCAGGACCCCTCTACACAACCCAGGACACCCTACAGAACTCAGGACACCCTACAGAACCCAGGACCCCTCTACGCAACCAAGGACCCCTCTACACAACCCAGGACACCCTACAGAACCCAGGACCCCTCTATACAAACCAGGACATCCTACACAACCCAGGACCCCTCTACAGAACCCAGGACTCCTCTACAGAGCCCAGGACCCCTCTATACAACCTAGGACACCCTACAGAACCCAGGACCCCTCTACAGAACCCAGGACCCCTCTACACAACCCAGGACCCCTCTACAGGACCCAGGACCCCTCTACACAACCCAGGACCCCTCTACAGGACCCGGGACACCCTACAGAACCCGGGACCCCTCTACAGAACCCAGGACCCCCCTGTACAATCCAGGAGCTCTCTACACAACCCAGGATACCCTAAAGAACCCAGGACCCCTCTGCAGAACCCAGGAGCCCTCTACAGAACCTAGGACCCCTCTACAGAACCCAGAACCCCTCTACAGAACCCAGCATCCCCTGGGGCAACTCATCTCCTTGCCCCAGCAGGTATGTCCTGCTCTGCTCCACAGTCAGTGGGAAGAGGAGGGTGTTGTGGGATGCCCCAATTCTCTTCAGGAAGAGGCCTCACTTGCCTCACAGAGGAATAGGTGCGCGGTAGACGCAGGATTTGTTTTGAAACAACACGCAAGCCTTTCTGACCTCATCTTCCTTTCTAAAATGGGTCTGACCAAGGCTATGGAAATAAATTCTCCATCTGTGACCGACCGAGGCTGTGTGCAGCGGGCGTCATGGTGCCAGTTTCCCTTGTTTGCCTTTCCTCTGTGGCCAGCGTCCCTCAAAGCCACGGGGAGGAAATTGGTCTGCGGCCATTAGAGGCCCAGACTGCACTTTGGAGGCACAGGCGAGACCACGGCGCAGCTTTGCAGCCAAGCCAGACTCGGTCCTGCTGAGACGGAAAATGCCGCTAGCGGCCGTCAGCTATTTTAGGACGAAAAGGGCTTTCGACCACAACCGCCAACTCCAGAGGGGAGGGCTGGCTGACAAAGCCTCTGAAATGTGGGATTCATTTCTAATCAAGACACAGGATTAGGGACACGACGTCTGGTCACTTGGGAGCATAAAAGCATCTTTGGGGAAGTAATTATATGCTTGGGATGGAATCTTAAACCCAAAGAATGAGAAGCCAATTTATAGGCCGTGATAAAGCTGGGCTAATTTGGTCCCAGTGGTTAAGAATCTGAGTATTCATTTCAGAAGAAGAATCTTTCCACAGACGTTCCTATACAAAGTCACTTCTACTCGGGGTGGGAGGCAGTTGTTTCAAACCAGGGAGGCCGCGCCCTGAGGGGCGGGTGCATCGGGACCTCCCCACGTCTCCAGCCGAGATGACCTCCACAGAAGGTGGTGGGGCTGATGGCAGGTCAGCCAGAGGAAAGCCAGACACCACTGCGGGGGGCGGGGAGCACGCAGACGCCACCCCCATCACAGCAGGTCTAGAGGGGACGAAGGGTTCCCCAAGGGGCTCCATGAGTCACCCGCCCCTCCCCACCCCCAGCAGCCATGCCAGGCTTTATGACCACACGTCCTCCACGAGTAGCTGCCTGGTCCCAGGGTCCCCTCAGGGCCTCCTGTCCGCATGAGCGCCCACCCTCTCCTGTACAGACACCAGAGGGCTGAATGGTGTGAAGCTCGGGCCTCAGGGGGACAGGCCTCCTGGGACTATCAGGACACCCAGAACTCCACAGCTGGGCCGCAGCACTGAAGGGGCAGCCAGCAGGCAGCGTGAAGGTGGATGTGGGGTGCAGGGAAGAGAGACAACGGCCTCCATGCCACTGGGTCCCTTGAAAGGGGGGCTCATTCCAGATTAAAATCAAACTCTGCTCCATGCACGTCATATGTGCAAAGGATCAAGCATGTCATGAAATCTGACTCATTTTCCAAATTAAAATGAGTTAGAGCGCTTGCTGTCTGTCCCTCTGCCCACTCTCCCTCCCAGCCCAGGCTTCCCAAGCCCACTGGGAGGACAGAGCAGACAGCATTCCTTCCGCATGGCCACCAAACCCTCCCCCGATGCTTCAGTCACTGACGTCCCATTTATGCCTCAGCTGCTCTCAGATTTGGGGGAGAATCAGAATCACTGGGAAATGTGTAAAAACACAGATGCGAGTCTCCACCCCCAGAGTGACCAAGTCAGAGTCTCCACATGTGTTCGTTCCCCTCGCTGCTGTGACAATGTCACATTCGGGGTGGCTTTAAACAGCACAACCTTGTAGTCTCACAGTTTCGTGGGTCAGAAGTCTGACATAGGTCCCCCTGGGGTAAAATCCAAGGTGTCAGCAGGCTGCCTCCTTCCAGAGGCCCCAGGAGAACCTGTCCGTGCTCCTCGAATTTCCAGAGGCCTCTGCATCCCCGGCCCTGGCCTTCTGTCTCCCAGCTCCGCCGCATCTCTACCCTCACTGACTCTCGGCCTCTGCAGCTGCTGAAGCCCTTCCTCTCCCCGGCAAGGACCCTCCCCAGGGAGCAGGATGCCCCAGCTCAAGGCCCTTGATTTAATCACACCCACAAAGTCCCTCTTGCCGGGAAGGGCACATTCCCGGGCTCCAGGAACTCAATGTGGACACCTCTGCCTCTGACCTTCGGTCAGCATCAGCCCAGCAAGCGTCTCCTCCAGCCGGCTCCCAAATCCAAGTTGTGAAAGCCTCGGGACTTTGAGGTCCAGTGCTGCCTCGTCCTCCACACAGACGGCTCCTGTCCGGCCAGGCTGCCCCTCAGGCCCACCATCCAGCACCCAGCCCTGGCCAGGCCTCAGCCCAGGTGCCTTCTTCCCAGCTCAGCCCTAGAGGACTCCTCTTCCCCCCATAGGAATGCCACCCCTGGTTTCCACTGATAAACTTCTACTTAACCTGCAAGGCCCGGCTCAAGGTGGCCTCCTCTCAGCTACACTGCGTGTCCTCAGGGGTTGCTGCCGTGTCATTTAAAAATGGAAACGCTCTGCACCAGCTGCTAGACAGCCCCTCCCCTGAGCCCCACCTGGGACCCTGATCACCCAGAGACCTCGGGACTCACACTTCCACCGGAGTCCACCCCAGGGCCACTCATTAGAGTCCCCCGCTCCACACCTCTGCTATGTGGCCCTGTAGCCCACGCGTGGCCTGGTTGCACAGCTGTGTAGCTCTCAGCTGGGCCAGACTCCTGGGGTCTGACTTTCCTGCTCTGACCAGGACCTCGGAGGTGGCTCATTCCCCAGTCCCCCACCCCACAGGCAGCCACTGGCCAACTGATGGTTTAGGAGCTGAACTGAAGAAGCTTTTGGCATCAAGGCTCAAACCGGACAGAAGGCCTCCATGGTGCAGGGCAGGCTGCAGGGTTCCTTGGCCTTTCCCCTGGAGAAGCCGCTGACACTCACACCGCACAGTGAGAGGAGGGTCACGGTTCTGGTACCATCATCCTGGGGGTGTGACAATGTCACAGCAGCCAGAGGCACAGGCCTGGGGGCCTCAGGAGCCCAGCCACACAGACTATAAGGGCCAAAGGCTGGTTGAGTCACACATCCTCCGTGGTCGGAGATGAGTACCCCTGAGATGCCCACACCCTGGTCCCTGGAACCCAGAGATATGGTTGGCCCCACAGCAAAAGGGGTAAAGGCCACAGATGGAATCAGGCCCTCACCAGCTGACCTGGATGGAGCGAGCACCCCAGGTCATCCAGTGACCCAGTGCACAGCCAGGGCCTGGGAAACAGGCAGCATGACGTGGAGAGCAGCAGACGGCCCTCACTGGCTTTTGACCTGGAGGAAGGGGCCGGGAGTGCGGGAACGTGGCGGTCTCTAGAAAGTGGAACGGACATGCTGTGGATTCTCCTCTGGAGCCTCCAGGTTAGCCCCAGCCATGCCTGGACGCTGGTCCAGCAGGAGCCAGCCTGGGTTTCTGCCTCCAGAACTGTGAGACAGTAACTGTGTGCTCTGTGCACCACTGAGCTGGGGTCACTTGTCCCAGCAGCAGCAGGAGATGTGCCCACAGCCACCTCAGTGCCCGCACACCCTGAGATGCACTGGGGGAGCTGTGGGGAAAGGTCTGGGTCCCAGCATCACCTGGGCCCTTCAGACCCCCTGAGGCTGGGGTCCCATCAGGGAGCCTGAGTCCAGGACATTTTAAATCCCAGGGGCTTTGACATGCTTCGGGCCAGACACTCCACTTCAAGCCCATTGCCGCCTCAGGGAGCCATGCACAACGCTGGTTCCCAGGCCGACAGCCACAGACCGCGGGTCAGAGCCGGAGCTCCATCCAGGACCCCGGAGCCTGGCACTCGTGGTACCTCGGGTTCCCCTCGGGCAACAACCTCTCCATGCCAGATTCCCTCACAGGCACTTCCCGCCTGCAGCAGCACCACAGCAAACGCCTCTGCAGCCCTGGAAAGGCCCCCGGGTTCCAGCTCCGCCAGGGAGTGGCGGGGACTTCCACACATGAGCTATGGCCTGTGGCCCAAGGCCCTCACATAAGGGTGACCCTCTGAGCTGGTCTCACCCTGGCCCTCAAATGTGTCTCTGAGTGTCGAGGAGTGGGAGTTTCATACAGTTCACCCAGAAGAAGGATTAGGAAAAACCAGAGACAGATGGGATGGTGAGAGAGGCCAACCAGGGCTACTGGGTCAGAGAGAGATGGAGGAGAGGCTGACCTGAGATGCTGGGATCAGAGAGAGCAGGGGTGGTGGCAGAGGCCGACTGGGCTGCTGAGTCGGAGGGAGATGGAGGAGAGGCTGACCTGAGATGCTG
>NW_022437181.1:87741-92808 GCF_009761245.1 Sapajus apella
TCAGAGAGGGCAGGGGTGGTGGGAGAGGCTGATCGGGCTGCTGAGTCAGAGGCAGGGCCCACAAGCCATGGGCGGCCTCAAGAAGCTGGAAGCGTAGAAGGCAGCTGTGCGGCTTCTCCCCCAGAGCCTCCAGGAAAGGGACAGACGTGACTCCAGGGAGAGCACACAGGACATCCCAAGAGAAAAGCAAAGGCTCTAAAAAGCTGCAACTGGCTGAATTCAGAGGGAAATAGCATCACAGTCCACAAGAAGTGGTATCTCTCCTAGTAAATTTCACATGTATTTACACTACAGCGGATGGAAACAAGATTCATTGTCAATTATGATAACCCACATCTGTGCCCCCCAGAGTGCTGGCAAAGCGCAATGGAGGGGCATCATGTTACTTGGGTCTAGAAGTAAACACCGGTGCAGACACCGCAATGGCCATTTTAGAGCCGGTGCTGCCGCTCTCGGGGGACGGCAGTTCTCAAGTTCACAGGTCCTGTGGAGAGGGAACGGCAATTCCCTCGCCTTTTTTTTTTTTTTGAGATGGAGTTTCACTCATGTTACCCAGGCTGGAGTGCAATGGCGCGATCTCGGCTCACCACAGCCTCCGCCTCCTGGGTTCAGGCAATTCTCCTGCCTCAGCCTCCTGAGTAGCTGGGATTACAGGCACGTGCCACCATGCCCAGCTAATTTTTTGTACTTTTAGTAGAGACGGGGTTTCACCGTGTTGACCAGGATGGTCTCGATCTCTTGACCTCGTGATCCACCCGCCTCCGCCTCCCAAAGTGCTGGGATTACAGGCGTAAGCCACCGCGCCCGGCCTAATTCCCTCACTTTTTATGTCGCCGCATCTCGGGGTTTGCAGGCAAATGGCAGCAACTCACCCTTTAGTACGAAAGGCTGACCTCAGTGCACACTCCAGATCTTAGAAGCGATGATGTGAGTCCCTGAAAATGCCTCACTTGGGCTGAGTGACAACCTAGGACACCCCTCGCTGCAGGGTCACTTTGGGAGAAAGCACAGGGAGACACTGGCCCCTCCTCTCAAGGGCAGGCGGCTGGCTGAACCCCCAGGCCCACGCCTGGATGTCCTCTCCCTCCAAGAACAAAGCTGCCCCCGCACCCACCCCAGCCCCTTCACCTGCCGCTGATTAGGGGCCCAGCCTCCAGCCCGGGCTGTCTGCAGCCCGCCGCCACCGCCCCCACCCCCCGCCCCACCCGTCCCCGGCATTAGCGTGCTCCTAATAGATTAAGTGGATGATTGATCATTGGACCTGTGTGGTCTGCTGTCCAGACCCATTGGCTGGGAACGGACAGCCACGCTCGGCCCTCGGATGCAGCAGTCGCCCCCACCCCGTCCGCTCAGGCTGCAGAGCCGAGGTGACTGGCGCCAGGCCGCCCACCCCGCCTTCCTCAGCAGGTGCATCTGCCCCATGGTTTCTGCCATTTGCATGTGAGGTCCTGGCAGGAGGCTGCTGTCAGACGCCGCCCAGATCCTATCCTCCATGGCCCCCCTCTGAGCCCTCATTCCCTCAAACCCACAGCAGCCAACATGGCCCCTGCACAGCTCCACAGCCCCAGCTCCTTCCCGCTGCTGTAACAGGTGACCACAGGTCCTGCGGGTCAGAGCCCAGCATGGCTTCCTGGATGAAACTTAGGGGTCACCTGTGGGGGCCCATATTTGGGAACTGGGCTCAGCCTGGTGTGATCATGAAGCCGCGTGACCTAGACGTTATTCCGCCTCCCAGGCTCGCCGATATGTGTTTTCTCAGGCACGGCAGAGTCTGTTTTCTATGGGTAGGGCGGGGGTGCGCATATCCCTCAACGCCAGCGCGGGTATGGCAGGGAGGCAGCAGGACATGAGAGAGCCTGGGCAATGAGAGGCCGCTGCCACCCCGCTGTCCACAGCAACCGGGTCTCAGGCAGCCCTGCCCAGCAAGACCATCACTCATCGCCCTCCACGCCGCGTCGGTGTCCCAGGCCAGCGTGAGTCTTCCGAGCGTAACTGCGCCTCCTCCCGGTACCCGGTGGCTCCGGCAGCATGGGTGCCAGGAACAGGACCGGCCTCGCCCAGCGGACAGTGTGGACGCCCGAGAGCAGACCCCAGGCCACTCTCTCCCCAGAGGTCTCCGTTCCTGCCTCCAGAGATCTGGAAACGCTCCTTCTGGTATACCTGTTACCAAGAAACCACTTCAGTGCTCTCACTTCCAGAGACAATTCTGTATTTTGACTGGAGTTTTCTAGCAACAGAACTCAGCCAAGAGAACATTCTGTGGGCAGCTCTCCCCGGGGCGTGGTTGGGAAGGTGGGCGGCCCTTCCAAGGGCGTGGCGCAGGCAGGTGGGTGGCCCCTCCAAGGCATGGTGCTGGCAGATGGCCCTTGTCGTCTGGGCAGGTGGACCTGGGCACTCCTGGGCCCGCTCCTGTGTGGAGGCCGCCCTGGACAGGCTGCTCCGAGCCCATCTCACAGTTCAAGCACAAACTCCCCAAAAGAGGCAGCTCTTCTTAGGACAGGCCACGACTCCTGCAGGCTCCCAGATAACCCCACGGCCTGCTGACCGGACGTCAGGAAACGGGGCAGGGCGCCCGCCTGGCCTTGCTCCCTCCCCGCGGGGGGGTCTTCATTAGCCCCCTGTGGAGCACAACCAGCCAGCAGGCCTGACCCCTGACTCCCGCTCATTCTTCCACAGATTAATTCCCCAAATTGACAAATTAAGGGGCACGGTGTGCCCAGGGTCACAGTCACACTGGGTTCTGGTCAACATCAGCAACTACTGGGCTTTACACAGGGCTTGGACTGAGGGTAGGATGAGCCCAAACAGACCCCATGCTCAAAGGGAAGCAGAGGCAGAGACGAAGGCGGAGGCGAGGCAGAGACAGTGCTGCAGTGACGTGGACAGCACCCTGCCCAGCACGGCTGTGGGTACCCAGGCACGCAAAAGGCCTCCCAGGAGAAATCTGACAGGTACAACACGTGGGCTTAGGACTAGGGTTCTACTGCCCAGGATAAGACTTTGTATTTGTATAATATTTTGCAAAAATCTATCATTTAATCTCCCCAACCTCTAACATAGTGAGGATGGCAGAAGTTACCATCTCCACTCGCTAAATGGGAAGGCAAAGCAACTGGCTCGGGGTCACAGCCAGTTCCAGGGGAGGGCTTTCCTCTGAGCTCACCCCAAACTCCTTCCCTTCCCTCGCACTGCAGATCAGGAGATGGCTTGCTACAAATCAGGGTGCTGGGGACAGAAAGAAAGATGTACGCATTTGGCAAGAATGGCCAATCAATTAAATACTTCTTGGCGTGCCTTCTGTGCGCAAAGGACAGCATTCGCCAGCATCTGACGGATCCAGAAACCCAGGGCTGGGCAGGAGGAGGAATGCGGGCGCAGACAGGCCCTGGGGGATGCTAGGAAGGACATCTACTCGGGACCCCACAGCGGAAGCTCAAGAATGCACTGGGGCAGGGTGACTGTTGAGCCCTCTGTGAAGCTGGCAGGTGTGGCTGGTATTGATCCATCTCACCTGTCTCAGCCAGTGGCTTCGGTCCCCTCCCTGCTCTTCCAGAAGGCCCAGCACCCACCACCATCTGTCACCAGACCCTCCCAGTGAGGCAGGAGAGTGCCTGGCCCTGCGTCCTGTCTGTCCCATTTGTCCAGTGGAGCAGCCACTGGCTCTGACCCGGGCCAAGCTCTGGGCACCTCCTGGCAGCCCATTCTGCTCCCAGAGGCCCAGGCATCGTCAGTCTGGGATGCAGCCCCAGACACAGGCTTCACTTAGCTCTCCAGCTATCCCAGCGTGTGGTCCGGGTCAGGCAGGGCGCCCGGCAACCGTAGGCACCAGCAACTGGCAGCAGCCACCGGTAACAACAGCTCCCAGCCCAGAAAACCCACGGAGCAGGCACACATCAGGAACTCCATGTATAGCCGTGATTCAGGACCATCCCCACCGCAGCCCTCCCTCCTCCAAAGGTGCTCCTGCTCTTCTCAGAGGATGACGCAGAGGCCCGAGAGCTGGGGGCCGCCGGGAGCCACACAGCTGATCAGTGACCAATCCGGCAGAGCAGCCCACACTCACCCTTCAGGCTGTACCTTCTCCCCAAAGGAGCCGCAACCAGGGACCATCCCACCACCAAATTTCCTTTCAGCTACTTCCTCTTGTACTAATTCTGGACCAACAGTTAGTTATATTTTTACAAATTCTGATATTGGTGTATATTTTTTGACCCTAAAAATCCTAACTCCATTCCATCAGTATTTTATATACACAGATTTCTAGCCCAGTAAGTCATAAAATGTGCCTCTCCTGGCAACACACATGGACGCTGCTGCCGGGATATCCACTTGCACCGCATTCCCGAGCCTCGGGCGGAAACTCGCAAATACTCTGGCACCAGCTGTCTTAAGCCTAAATCTGCTCTCCACCAAAAGGGTGGCATTTGATGGCGTCTCATTTTACATCTTTTCATTTTTGTAACTACATTCCTTGGGTTTGAAGCTACTGTAGGTGGGTGAAGAAGGGAGGGGAAGAGCCAGGGCTGAGGAAGGACTGATAAACTGGGACAGGATCCTGCCGTCCGCTGCAGCAGAGGCCGTAGGGACAGGGCGGGCAAGCAAGGGACAGCGCTGTGGGAGTGGCCTCTGACTCCTGAAGCACGCACACACACAAAAAGTCACACACATGCAGGCATACACACATGGACATACACACACAACACAGGTGCTCATGTGCACGCAACACACGCACACACATGCTAAAGTACCCGTTTCCCTGAGGTGGGGCCACACTCAGCACAGAGCTCCTCACAGTCCCTCCCAGAGACATGCTCCTCCCCACCATGTCCAGAGATGCCCTCCTCCCCACAGCGTCCAGAGGTGCCCTCCTCCCCATGAAGTTCAGAGATGCCCTCCTCCCCACGACGTCCAGAGATGCCCTCCTCCCCACGGCGTCCAGAGATGCCCTCCTGCCCACAGCGTCCAGAGGTGCCCTCCTCCCCACCATGTCCAGAGATGCCCTCCTCCCCATGACGTCCAGAGATGCCCTCCTCCCCACGATGTTCAGAGATGCCCTCCTCCCCACAA